>NW_023367275.1:0-40165 GCF_902167145.1 Zea mays
TGCCATAGATTACATTCTTGGATTTCTGGTGGAGACCATTTCTTGGTTAAAAACTCGTACGTGTTAGCCTTTGGTATTTTTGAAAAGGTCATTCATGGCTATTTTCGACAAAAAGGGGGTTGTGTGGCCATTGATCATCGACCAGACGTCAGACACTCACCCCACAATATGTTTCCTTGCCATAGATCACATTCTGGATTATGGTTTGGAGGACCATTTCTTGGTCAAAAATCCGTAGGTGTTAGCCTTCAGTGTCATTGAAAATGGTCGTTCATGGCTATTTTCGACAAAAAATAGGGTTGTGTGGCCATTGATCGTCGACCAGAGGCTCATAAACCTCACCCCACATATGTTTTCCTTGCCATAGATTCACATCTTGGATTTCTGGTGGAGGACCATTTCTTGGTAAAAACTCCGTAGGTGTTAGCCTTCGGTATTATGAAAATGGTAGTTCTGGCTATTTTCGGCAAAATGGGGGTTGTGTGGCCATTGATCATCGACCAGAGGCTCTCACCTCACCCCACATATGTTTCCTTGCCATAGATCACATTCTTGGATTTCTGGTGGAGACCATTTCTTGGTCAAAAATCCGTAGGTCTGTTAGCCTCTGATATTATTTGAAAATGGTTCATGCTCATGGCTATTTTCATACAAAAAATGGGGGTTGTGTGGCCATTGATCATCGACTAGGAGGCTCATACACCTCACCCCAACATATGTTTCCTTGCCATAGATTACATTCTTGGATTTCTGGTGGAGACCATTTCTTGGTTCAAAAACTCGTACGTGTTAGCCTTCGGTATTATTGAAAATGGTCATTCATGGCTATTTTCGGCAAAATGGGGGTTCTGTGTGGCCATTGATCAGTCGACCAGAGGCTCATACACCTCACCCCACATATGTTTCCTTGCATAGATCACATTCTTGGATTTCTGGTGGAGACCATTTCTTGGTTCAAAATCCGTAGGTGTTAGCCTTCGGTATTATTGTAAAATGGTCGTCATGGCTATTTTCGGCAAAATGGGGGTTGCTGTGGCCATTGATCATCGACCAGAGGCTCATACACCTCACCCCACATATGTTTCCTTGCCATAGATCACATTCTTGGAATTTCTGGGGAGACCATTTCTTGGTCAAAAATCCGTACGTGTTAGCCTTCGGTATTTTGAAAATGGTCGTTCTATGGCTATTTCGCCAAAAATGGGGGTTTGTGTGGCCATTGATCATCGACCAGAGGTCATACACCTCACCCCACATATGTTTCCCTTGCCATAGATCACATTCTTGGATTTCTGGTGGAGACCATTTTCTTGGTCAAAAATCCGTAGGTGTTAGCCTTCGGTATTATTGTAAATGGTCATTCCATGGCTATTTTCTGACAAAAATGGGGTTTGTGT
Source organism: Zea mays (assembly GCF_902167145.1). Classification (NCBI taxonomy): domain Eukaryota; kingdom Viridiplantae; phylum Streptophyta; class Magnoliopsida; order Poales; family Poaceae; genus Zea; species Zea mays. Next base: position 1,398 of record NW_023367275.1, read on the forward strand.
GCCATTGATCATCGACTAGAGGCTCATACACCTCACCCCACATAATGTTCCTTGCCATAGACACATTCTTGGATTTCTGTGGAGACCATTTCTTGGTCAAAATCCGTAGGTCTTAGCCTTCAAGGTATTATTGAAAATGGTCTCGTTCATGGCTATTTTCGACTAAAAATATGGGGGTTTGGTGTGGCCATTGATCATTCGGACCAGACGGCTCAGTACACCTCACCCCCCATAGTGTTTCCTTGCCATAGATCACATTCTTGGGATTTCTGGTGGAGACCATTTCTTGGTCAAAAATCCGTACGTGTAGCCTTTGGATATATTTGAAATGGTAGTCATGGCTATTTTTCGACAAAAATGGGGGTTGTGTGGACCAATTGGATCATCGACCAGAGGACTCATACACCTCACCCTCACATATGTTTCCTTGGCCATAGATCACATTCTTGGATTTCTGGTGGAGACCATTTCTTGGTCAAAATCCGGTAGGTGTTATGCCTTCTAATATTATTGAAATTGGTCTGCTCATGGCTATTTTTCGATCAAAAATGGGGGTTGTGTGGCCATTGATCATCGACCAGACGCTCATTACACCTCACCCCACATATTGTTTCCTTGCCATAGATCACATTCTTGGATTTCTGGTGGAGACCATTTCTTGGTCAAAACTCCGTAGGTGTTAGCCTCTAGTCATTATTGAAAATGTTCGTTCATGGCTATTTTCGACAAAAATGGGGGTTGTGTGGCCATTTATCACGACCTAGAGGCTCCTACACCTCACCCCACATATGTTCCTTGCCATAGATACAATTCTTGGAATTTCTGGTGGAACCATTTCTTTGGTCAAAAACTCGTAGTGTTAGCCTCGGTATTATTGAAAATGGTCATTCATGCTAATTTTCGGCAAAATGGGGGTTGTGTGGGCCATTGATCGTCGACCAGAGGCTCATACACCTCACCCCACATATGTTTCCTTGTCGTAGATCACACTTCTTGGATTTCTGGTGGAACCATTTCTTTGGTCAAAATCCGTACGTGTTAGCCTTGAGTATTTTTGAAAATGGTCATTCATGGCTATTTTCGACAAAAATGGGGTGTGTGGCATTGATCATCGACTAGAGGCTCATACACCTCACCCCACATATGTTTCCTTGCCATAGATCACATTCTTGGATTTCTGGTGCGGAGACCATTTCTTGGTCAAAAATCCGTAGGTGTTAGCCTTCGGTAATTGAAAATGGTCGTTCATGGCTATTTTCGGCAAAATGGGGTTGTGTGGCCATTGATCTTCCACCATAGGCTCATACACATCACCCCCACATATGTTCCTTGCCATAGATCACATTCTTGGATTTCTGGTGGAGGACCATTCTTGGTCAAAAATCCGTAGGTGTTAGCCTCTAGTATTATTGAAAATGGTCGTTCATGGCTATTTTCGACAAAAATGGGGGTGTGTGGCCATTGATCATCGACCAGAGGCTCAACACCTCACCCCACATATGTTTCCTTGCCATAGATCACATTCGTTGGATTTCTGGTGGAGACCATTTCTTGGTCAAAAATCCGTAGGTGTTAGCCTTCGGTATTTTTGAAAATGGTCATTCATGGCTATTTTCGGCAAAATGGGGGTTGTGTGGCCATTGATCATCGACCAGAGGGCTCGTACACCTCACCCCAACATATGTTTTCCTTGCCATAGATCAAATGTTCTCCACCATAAATCCAAGAATGTGATCTTATGGCAAGGAAACATATGTGTAGTGAGGGTATGAGCCTCTGGTCGAAGATCAATGGTCTCCACCAGAAATCCAAGAATGTGATCTATGGCAAGGAAACATATGTGGGGTGAGGTGTATGAGCCTCTGATCGATGATCAATGGCCACACAACCCCCATTTTGTCGAAAATAGCCATGAATGACCATTTTCATAATACCGAAGGCTAACACGTACGAGTTTTTTAACCAAGAAATGGTTTCCACAGAAATCCAAGAATGTAATATATGGCAAGGAAACATATGGGGTGAAGTGTACGAGCCTCTGGTCGATGATCAATGGCCACAAACCCCATTTTTATGAAAATAGCCATGAGCGACCATTTTAAATAATACTAGAGGCTAAACACCTACGGATTTTAGACCGAGAAATGGTTGATAGTCGCCTAGAGGGGGGTGAATAGGGCGAAACTGAAATTTACAAATATAAACACAACTACAAGCAAATGAAGAGTGTGACACGCGGATTTGTTTTACCGAGGTTCGGTTCTCTCAAACTACTCCCCGTTGAGGAGGCCACAAAGGCCGGGTCTCTTTCAACCCTTCCCTCTCTCAAACGATCCCACGGATCGAGTGAGCTTTCTCTTCTCAATCACTTGGAACACAAAGTACCCACAAGGACCACCACAAGTTTGGTGTCTCTTGCCTCAATTACAAGTGAGTTTGATCGCAATGAAGGAATCAAGAAAGAAGAAAGCAATCCAAGCGCAAGAGCTCGAAAGAACACAAGCAAATCTCTCTCTCTAGTCACTAGGGCGTTGTGTGGAATTTGGAGAGGATTTGATCTCTTTGGTGTGTCTAGAATTGAATGCTAGAGCTCTTGTAAGTAGTTGGGAAGTGGAAAACTTGGATGCAATGAATGGTTGGGTGGTTGGGGTATTTATAGCCCCAACCACCAAAATAACCGTTGGTGGAGGCTGTCTGTTCGATGGCGCACCGGACATGTCCGGTGCCCCTGCCACGTCACCAGTGCCGTTGGAATCTGACCGTTGGAGTTCTGACTTCTGGGCCCGCCTCGATGTCCGGTGGCGCACCGGACATGCACTGTTCACTGTCCGGTGCCGGCATGGGCGACTCTGACTTCTGCGCGCGCTGCGCGCGCATTAAATGCATCGCAGGTAGCCGTTGGCGCCGAAGTAGCCGTTGCTCCGTGGATGCACCGGACAGTCCGGTGCACACCGGACATGTCCGGTGAATTATAGCGGAGCAGCCGCTCTGATTTCCCGAGGCTGGCGAGTTCCTGAGCCGCGTCCCGTTGGTGCACCGGACAGTCCGGTGAATTATAGCGCGCCGGCTCTGGAGAATTCCCGAAGGCGACGAGTTCGCGTTGAAGTCCTTTGGTGCACCGGACACTGTCCAGTGGTGCACCGGACAGTCCGGTGCGCCAGACCAGAGGAGCCTTCGGTTGCTCCTTTGCTCTTTTGTTGAACCCAACACTTGGTCTTTTTATTGGCTAAGTGTGAACCTTTTGCACCTGTATAACTTATACACTAGAACAAACTAGTTAGTCCAAAGATTGTGTTGGGCAATTCAACCACCAAAATTATATAGGAACTAGGTGTAAGCCTAATTCCCTTTCAATCTCCCCCTTTTTGGTGATTGATGCCAACACAAACCAAAGCAAATATAGAAGTGCATAATTGAACTAGTTTGCATAATATAAGTGCAAAGGTTGCTTGGAATTGAGCCAATATAAATACTTACAAGATATGCATGGATTGTTTCTTCATTTTTAACATTTTGGACCACGCTTGCACCACATGTTTTGTTTTTGCAAAATCTTTTCTAAATCTTTTCAAAGTTCTTTTGCAAATAGTCAAGGGTAAATGAATAAGAGTTTGCAAAGCATTTTCAAGATTTGAAATTTTCTCCCCCTGTTCCAAATGCTTTTCCTTTGACTAAACAAAACTCCCCCTAAATAAAATCTCCTCTTAGTGTTCAAGAGGGTTTTGATGAAACAATTTTGAAATACTACTTTCTCCCCTTTTTGAACACATTAAGATACCAAATTGACAATTGGAAATTACATTTTAAAATTAGGTGGTGGTGGTCCTTTTGCTTTGGGCTAATACTTCCTCCCCCTTTGGCATGAATCGCCAAAAACGGAGTCATTAGAGCCCTTCAAATAACTTTCTCCTCCCTTGGTCATAAATAAAAGAGTGAAGATTATACCAAAGTAGGAGTCCTTTTGTTTTGCTCTCTCCCCCAAGGATAGAGAGCGGCTCGGAGTGACGGCGAAGGATGAGTTGACGGAGTGGAAGCCTTTGTCTTCGCCGAAGACTCCAATGCCCTTTCAATGCACCTATGACTTGATTTGAAGTAGACTTGAAAACACATTAGTCATAGCATATGAAAGAGACATGATCAAAGGTATATTCATGAGCTATGTGTGCAAGTTAGCAATAGAAATTTCTAGAATCAAGAATATTGAGCTCATGCCTAAGTTTGGTAAAAGTTTGTTCATCAAGTGGTTTGGTAAAGATATCGGCTAATTGATCTTTAGTATTAATGTATGCAATCTCAATATCTCCCTTTTGTTGGTGATCCCTAAGAAAATGATACCGAATGGCTATGTGCTTAGTGCGGCTATGCTCGACGGGATTGTCGGCCATTTTGATTGCACTCTCATTATCACATAGCAAAGGGACTTTGGTTAATTTGTAACCGTAGTCCCGCAGGGTTTGCCTCATCCAAAGCAATTGCGCGCAACAATGACCTGCGGCAATGTACTCGGCTTCGGCGGTTGAAAGAGCGACCGAATTTTGCTTCTTTGAGGCCCAAGACACCAAGGATCTTCCCAAGAACTGGCAAGTCCCTGATGTGCTCTTTCTATTAATCTTACACCCCGCCCAATCGGCATCCGAATAACCAATTAAATCAAAAGTGGATCCCCGAGGGTACCAAAGCCCAAACTTAGGAGTATAAGCCAAATATCTCAAGATTCGTTTTACGGTCGTAAGGTGGGATTCCTTAGGGTCGGATTGGAATCTTGCACACATGCAAAGGGAAAGCATAATGTCCGGTCGAGATGCACATAAATAGAGTAATGAACCTATCATCGACCGGTATACCTTTTGATCCACGGACTTACCTCCCGTGTCGAGGTCGAGATGCCCATTAGTTCCCATGGGTGTCTTGATGGGTTTGGCATCCTTCATCCCAAACTTGGTTAGAATGTCTTGAGTGTACTTTGTTTGGCTGATGAAGGTGCCCTCTTGGAGTTGTTTGACTTGGAATCCTAGAAAATACTTCAACTCCCCCATCATCAACATCTCGAACTTTTGTGTCATGATCCTACTAAATTCTTCACAAGTAGATTCGTTAGTAGACCCAAATATGATATCATCAACATAAATTTGGCATACAAACAAATCATTGTCAAGAGTTTTAGTGAATAGAGTAGGATCGGCTTTTCCGACTTTGAAGCCATTAGCAATAAGGAAATCCCTAAGGCATTCATACCATGCTCTTGGGGCTTGCTTGAGCCCGTAAAGCGCCTTAGAGAGCTTATAGACATGGTTAGGATACTCACTGTCTTCAAAGCCGGGAGGTTGCTCAACATAGACCTCTTCCTTGATTGGTCCATTGAGGAAGGCACTTTTCACGTCCATTTGATAAAGCTTAAAGCCATGGTAAGTAGCATAGGCTAATAATATACGAATTGACTCAAGCCTAGCTACGGGTGCATAGGTTTCACCGAAATCCAAACCTTCGACTTGGGAGTATCCCTTGGCCACAAGTCGAGCTTTGTTCCTTATCACCACACCATGCTCGTCTTGCTTGTTGCGGAAGACCCATTTGGTTCCTACAACATTTTGGTTAGGACGTGGAACTAAATGCCATACCTCATTCCTAGTGAAGTTGTTGAGCTCTTCTTGCATCGCCACCACCCAATCCGAATCTTGTAGTGCTTCCTCTACCCTGTGTGGCTCAATAGAGGAAACAAACGAGTAATGTTCACAAAAATGTGCAACACGAGATCTAGTAGTTACCCCCTTATGAATGTCGCCGAGGATGGTGTCGACGGGGTGATCTCGTTGGATTGCTTGGTGGACTCTTGGGTGTGGCGGCCTTTGTTCCTCTTCCTCCTTGTCTTCCTCATTTGCATCTCCCCCTTGATCATTGCCATCATCTTGAGGTGGCTCAATTGCTTGATCTTCTACTTCATCAACTTGAGCCTCATCCTCATTTTGAGTTGGTGGAGATGCTCGCGTGGAGGAGGATGGTTGATCTTGTGCTTTTGGAAGCTCTTCGGATTCCTTAGGACACACATCCCCAATGGACATGTTCCTTAGCGCGATGCACGGAGCCTCTTCATCACCTATCTCATCAAGATCAACTTGCTCTACTTGAGAGCCGTTAGTTTCATCAAACACAACGTCACATGAGACTTCAACTAGTCCAGTGGACTTGTTAAAGACCCTATATGCCCTTGTGTTTGAGTCATAACCAAGTAAAAAGCCTTCCACAGTCTTAGGAGCAAATTTAGATTTTCTACCTCTTTTAATAAGAATAAAGCATTTGCTACCAAAGACTCTAAAATATGAAATGTTGGGCTTTTTACCGGTTAGGAGTTCATATGATGTCTTCTTGAGGATTCGGTGTAGATACAACCGGTTGATGGCGTAGCAAGCGGTGTTGACCGCCTCGGCCCAAAACCGATCCGAAGTCTTGTACTCATCAAGCATGGTCCTTGCCATGTCTAATAGAGTTCGATTCTTCCTCTCCACTACACCATTTTGTTGTGGGGTGTAGGGAGAAGAGAACTCATGCTTGATGCCCTCTTCCTCAAGAAAGCCTTCGATTTGAGAGTTCTTGAACTCCGTCCCGTTGTCGCTTCTTATTTTCTTGATCCTTAAGCCAAACTCATTTTGAGCCCGTCTCAAGAATCCCTTTAAGGTCTCTTGGGTTTGAGATTTTTCCTGTAAAAAGAATACCCAAGTGAAGCGAGAATAATCATCCACTATTACAAGACAATACTTACTCCCGCCGATGCTTATGTAAGCAATCGGGCCGAATAGGTCCATGTGTAGGAGCTCCAGTGGTCTTTCGGTCGTCATGATGTTCTTGTGTGGATGATGGGCTCCAACTTGCTTTCCTGCCTGACATGCACTACAAATCCTGTCTTTCTCAAAATGAACATTTGTTAGTCCTAAAATGTGTTCTCCCTTTAGAAGCTTATGAAGATTCTTCATCCCAACATGGGCTAGTCGGCGGTGCCAGAGCCAACCCATGTTAGTCTTAGCAATTAAGCATGTGTCGAGTTCAGCTCTATCAAAATCTACTAAGTATAGCTGACCCTCTAACACACCCTTAAATGCTATTGAATCATCACTTCTTCTAAAGACAGTGACACCTACATCAGTAAATAGACAGTTGTAGCCCATTTGACATAATTGTGAAACGGAAAGCAAATTGTAATCTAAAGAATCTACAAGAAAAACATTGGAAATTGAATGGTCAGGAGATATAGCAATTTTACCAAGACCTTTGACCAAACCTTGATTTCCATCCCCGAATGTGATAGCTCGTTGGGGATCTTGGTTTTTCTCATAGGAGGAGAACATCCTTTTCTCCACTGTCATATGGTTTGTGCACCCGCTGTCGAGTATCCAACTTGAGCCCCGGATGCATAAACCTACAAAACAATTTTAGTTCTTGACTTTAGGTACCCAAACGGTTTTGGGTCCTTTGGCATTAGAAACAAGAACTTTGGGTATCCAATCACAAGTCTTTGACCCCTTGTGTTTGCCCCCAACAAACTTGGCAACTACCTTGCCGGATTTGTTAGTCAAAACATAAGATGCATCAAAAGTTTTAAAAGAAATATCATGATCATTTGATGCAATAGGAGTTTTCTTCTTAGGCAACTTAGCACGGGTTGGTTGCCTAGAGCTAGATGTCTCACCCTTATACATAAAAGCATGATTAGGGCCAGAGTGAGACTTCCTAGAGTGAATTCTCCTAATTTTGTCCTCGGGATAACCGGCAGGGTATAAAATGTAACCCTCGTTATCCTGAGGCATGGGAGCCTTGCCCTTAACAAAGTTGGACAATCTTTTAGGAGGGGCATTAAGTTTGACATTGTCTCCCCTTTGAAAGCCAATGCCATCCTTGATGCCCGGGCGTCTCCCATTATAGAGCATACTTCTAGCAAATTTAAACTTTTCATTTTCTAAGTTATGCTCGACAATTTTAGCATCTAATTTTGCTATATGATCATTTTGTTGTTTAATCAAAATCATGTGATCATGAATAGCATCAACATCAATATCTCTACATCTAGTACAAATAGTGACATGCTCAATGGTAGATGTAGATGGTTTGCAAGAATTAAGTTCAACAATCTTAGCACGTAATATATCATTCTTATCTCTAAGATCGGAAATTGTAACTTTGCAAACATCAAAATCTTTAGCCTTAGCAATCAAGTTTTCATTTTCTAATCTAAGGCTAGCAAGAGATACATTCAATTCTTCAATCTTAGCAAGTAAATCATCATTATTGTTTCTAAGATTGGGAATTGAAATATCACAAACATGAGAATCAACCTTAGCATTTAAACTAGCATTTTCATTTCTAAGGTTGTCAATCATCTCATGGCAAGTGCTTAGCTCACTAGATAGTTTTTGACATTTTTCTACTTCTAGAGCATAAGCATTTTTAACCTTAACATGCTTCTTATTTTCTTTAATAAGGAAGTCCTCTTGAGTGTCCAAGAGATCATCCTTTTCATGAATGGCACTAATCAATTCATTAAGTTTTTCCTTTTGTTGCATGTTGAGGTTGGCAAAAAGAGATCGCAAGTTATCCTCCTCATCACTAGCATTATCATCACTAGAAGACTCATATTTAGTGGAGGAGTTAGATTTAACCTTCTTCCGTTTGCCGTCCTTTGCCATGAGGCACTTGTGGCCGACGTTGGGGAAGAGGAGTCCCTTGGTGACGGCGATGTTGGCGGCGTCCTCGTCGTCGGAGGAGTCGCTTGAGCTCTCGTCGGAGTCCCACTCCCGACAAACATGGGCATCGCCGCCCTTCTTCTTGTAGTACCTCTTCTTTTCTCTCCTCTTGCCCTTCTTGTCGTTATCCCTGTCACTGTCACTTGATAATGGACATTTTGCAATAAAGTGACCGGGCTTACCACACTTGTAGCAAACTTTCTTGGAGCGGGACTTGTAGTCTTTCCCCCTCCTTTGCTTGAGGATTTGGCGGAAGCTCTTGATGACGAGCGCCATTTCCTCATTGTCGAGCTTGGAGGCGTCGATTGGTTGTCTACTTGGTGTAGACTCCTCCTTCTTTTCCTCTGTCGCCTTGAATGCGACGGGTTGAGCTTCGGATGTGGAGGGATCATCAAGCTCGTTGATCTCCCTCGAGCCTTCGATCATGCACTCAAAACTTACAAAATTCCCGATAACTTCCTCTGGGGTCATTTTAGTATATCTAGGATTACCACGAATTAATTGAACTTGAGTGGGGTTAAGGAAAATGAGAGATCTTAGAATAACCTTAACCACTTCGTGGTCGTCCCACTTCTTGCTCCCGAGGTTGCGCACTTGGTTCACCAAGGTCTTGAGCCGGTTGTACATGTGTTGTGGCTCTTCCCCTTTGCGAAGCCGGAACCGACCGAGCTCCCCCTCGATCGTTTCCCGCTTGGTGATCTTTGTGAGCTCATCTCCCTCGTGCGCGGTTTTGAGCACATCCCAAACCTCCTTGGCGCTCTTCAACCCTTGAACTTTGTTATACTCCTCTCTACTTAAAGAGGCGAGGAGTATTGTTGTTTCTTGAGAGTTGAAGTGCTCGATTTGGGCCACCTCATCCTCATCATAGTCTTCATCCCCTACGGACGGTACCTGTGCACCAAACTCAACAACATCCCATATACTTTTGTGGAGCGAGGTTAGATGAAATCGCATTAAATCGCTCCACCTAGCGTAATATTCACCATCAAAAGTTGGTGGTTTGCCTAATGGGACGGAAAGTAAAGGTGTATGTTTAGAAATGCGAGGGTAGCTTAGGGGAATCTTACTATACTTCTTACGCTCTTGGCGTTTAGAAGTGACGGACGCCGCGTCGGAGCCGGAGGTGGATGTTGATGAAGTGTCGGTCTCGTAGTAGACGACTTTCCTCATCCTCTTGTGCTTGTCCCCACTCCGATGCGGCTTGTGAGAGGAAGATTTCTCCTTCTTCTCTTTGTGGTGAGAAGAAGATTTCTTCTCCTTCCCTTTGTTGGAGGAGCTCTTCTTTCTCCTTCCTCTTAGTGCGGGACTCTTCCGATGAAGTGCTCCCGTGGCTTGTAGTGGGCTTTTCGCCGGTCTCCATCTCCTTCTTGGCGTGATCTCCCGACATTACTTCGAGCGGTTAGGCTCTAATGAAGAACCTGGCTTTGATACCAATTGATAGTCGCCTAGAGGGGGGGGGTGAATAGGGCGAAACTGAAATTTACAAATATAAACACAACTACAAGCCGGGTTAGCGTTAGAAATATGAAACCGAGTCCGCGAGAGAGGGTGGAAAACAAATCGCAAGCAAATGAAGAGTGTGACACGCGGATTTGTTTTACCGAGGTTCGGTACTCTCAAACCTACTCCCCGTTGAGGAGGCCACAAAGGTCGGGTCTCTTTCAACCCTTCCCTCTCTCAAACGATCCCACGGATCGAGTGAGCTTTCTCTTCTCAATCACTTGGAACACAAAGTTCCCACAAGGACCACCACAAGTTTGTGTCTCTTGCCTCAATTACAAGTGAGTTTGATCGCAATGAAGGAATCAAGAAAGAAGAAAGCAATCCAAGCGCAAGAGCTCGAAAGAACACAAGCAAATCTCTCTCTCTAGTCACTAGGGCGTTGTGTGGAATTTGGAGAGGATTTGATCTCTTTGGTGTGTCTAGAATTGAATGCTAGAGCTCTTGTAAGTAGTTGGGAAGTGGAAAACTTGGATGCAATGAATGGTTGGGTGGTTGGGGTATTTATAGCCCCAACCACCAAAATAACCGTTGGTGGAGGCTGTCTGTTCGATGGCGCACCGGACAGTCCGGTGCACACCGGACATGTCCGGTGCCCCTGCCACGTCACCAGTGCCGTTGGAATCTGACCGTTGGAGTTCTGACTTCTGGGCCCGCCTCGATGTCCGGTGGCGCACCGGACATGCACTGTTCACTGTCCGGTGCGCCGGCATGGGCGACTCTGACTTCTGCCGCGCTGCGCGCGCATTAAATGCATCGCAGGTAGCCGTTGGCGCCGAAGTAGCCTTTGCTCCGTGGATGCACCGGACAGTCCGGTGCACACCGGACATGTCCGGTGAATTATAGCGGAGCAGCCGCTCTGATTTCCCGAGGCTGGCGAGTTCCTGAGCTGCGTCCCGTTGGAGCACCGGACACCGTCCGGTGTACACCGGACAGTCCGGTGAATTATAGCGCGCCGGCTCTGGAGAATTCCCGAAGGCGACGAGTTCGCGTTGAAGTCCTCTGGTGCACCGGACACTGTCTGGTGGTGCACCGGACAGTCCGGTGCGCCAGACCAGAGGAGCCTTCGGTTGCTCCTTTGCTCTTTTGTTGAACCCAACACTTGGTCTTTTTATTGGCTAAGTGTGAACCTTTTGCACCTGTATAACTTATACACTAGAACAAACTAGTTAGTCCAAAGATTTGTGTTGGGCAATTCAACCACCAAAATTATATAGGAACTAGGTGTAAGCCTAATTCCCTTTCAATGGTCTCCACCAGAAATCCAAGAATGTGATCTATGGCAAGGAAACATATGTGGGGTGAGGTGTATGAGCGTCTGGTCGATGATCAATGGCCACACAACCCCCATTTTTGTCGAAAATAGCCATGAATGACCATTTTCAATAATACCGAAGGCTAACACCTACGGATTTTTGAGCAAGAAATGGTCTCCACCAGAAATCCAAGAATGTGATCTATGGCAAGGAAACATATGTGGGGTGAGGTGTATGAGCCTCTGGTCGATGATCAATGGCCACACAACCCCCATTTTGCCGAAAATAGCCATGAATGACCATTTACAATAATACCGAAGGCTAACACGTACGAGTTTTTAACCAAGAAATGGTCTCCACGAGAAATCCAAGATTATGATCTATGGCAAGAAAACATATGTGGGGTGAAGTGTACGAGCCTCTGGTCGATGATCAATGGCAACACAACCCCCATTTTTGTCGAAAATAGCCATGAGCGACCATTTTCAATAATACTAGAGGCTAACACCTACGGATTTTAGACCAAGAAATGGTCTCCACCAGAAATCCAAGAATGTGATCTACGACAAGGAAACATATGTGGGGTGAGGTGTATGAGCCTCTAGTCGATGATCAATGGCCACACAACTCCCATTTTGCCGAAAATAGCCATGAATGACCGTTTTCAATAATATCAAAGGCTAACACCTACGGATTTTTGACCAAGAAATGGTCTCCACCAGAAATCCAAGAATGTGATCTATGGCAAGGAAACATATGTGGGGTGAGGTGTATGAGCCTCTGGTCGATGATAAATGGCCACACAACCCCCATTTTTTTATGAAAATAGCCATGAGCGGCCTTGAAAATAGCCATGAGCGACCATTTTCAATAATACTAGAGGCTAACACCTACGGATTTTAGACCAAAAAATGGTCTCCACCAGAAATCCAAGAATGTGATCTATGGCAAGGAAACATATGTGTAGTGAGGTGTATGAGCCTCTAGTCGATGATCAATGGCCACACAACCCCCATTTTTGTCGAAAATAGCCATGAATGACCATTTTCAATAATACCGAAGGCTAACAGCGACCATTTTCAATAATACTAGAGGCTAAGACCTACGGATTTTTGACCAAGAAATGGTCTCCACCAGAAATCCAAGAATGTGATCTATGGCAAGGAAACATATGTGGGGTGAGGTTTATGAGCCTCTAGTCGATGATAAATGGCACACACAACCCCATTTTTTATGAGCCTCTGGTCGATGATCAATGGCCACACAACCCCCATTTTTGTCGAAAATAGCCATGAATGACCATTTACAATAATACCGAAGGCTAACACCTACGGATTTTTGACCAAGAAATGGTCTCCACCAGAAATCCAAGAATGTGATCTATGGCAAGGAAACATATGTGGGGTGAGGTGTATGAGCCTATGGTCGATGATCAATGGCCACACAACCCCCATTTTGCCGAAAATAGCCATGAATGACCATTTTCAATAATACCGAAGGCTAAGACCTACGGATTTTTGACCAAGAAATGGTCTCCACCAGAAATCCAAGAATGTGATCTATGGCAAGGAAACATATGTGGGGTGAGGTGTATGAGCCTCTGGTCGATGATCAATGGCCACACAACCCCCATTTTTGTCGAAAATAGCCATGAACGACCATTTTCAATAATACCGAAGGCTAACACCTACGGATTTTTAACCAAGAAATGGGGTTGTGTGGCCATTGATCATCGACCAGACGCTCATACACCTCACCCACATATGTTACCTTGCCATAGATCACATTCTTGGATTTCTGGTGGAGACCATTTCTTGGTCAAAAATCCGTAGGTGTTAGCCTTCGGTATTATTGTAAATGGTCATTCATGGCTATTTTCGACAAAAATGGGGGTTGTGTGGCCATTGATCATCGACCAGAGGCTCATACACCTCACCCCACATATGTTTCTTGCCATAGATCACATTCTTGGATTTCTGGTGGAGACCATTTCTTGGTCAAAAATCCGTAGGTCTTAGCCTCTAGTATTATTGAAAATGGTCGCTCATGGCTATTTTCGGCAAAAATGGGGGTTGTGTGGCCATTGATCATCGACCAAACGCTCATACACCTCACCCCACATATGTTTCCTTGCCATAGAATGACCATTTACAATAATACCGAAGGCTAACACCTACGGATTTTTGACCAAGAAATGGTCTCCACCAGAAATCCAAGAATGTGATCTATGGCAAGGAAAGATATGTGGGGTGAGGTGTATGAGCCTCTAGTCGATGATCAATGGCCACACAACCCCCATTTTTGTCGAAAATAGCCATGAATGACCATTTTCAATAATACCGAAGGCTAACAGCGACCATTTTCAATAATACTAGAGGCTAAGACCTACGGATTTTTGACCAAGAAATGGTCTCCACCAGAAAATCCAAGAATGTGATCTATGGCAAGGAAACATATGTGGGGTGAGGTTTATGAGCCTCTAGTCGATGATAAATGGCCACAAACCCCCATTTTTTATGAGCCTCTGGTCGATGATCAATGGCCACACAACCCCCATTTTTGTCGAAAATAGCCATGAATGACCATTTACAATAATACGAAGGCTAACACCTACGAATTTTTGACCAAGAAATGGTCTCCACCAGAAATCCAAGAATGTGATCTATGGCAAGGAAACATATGTGGGGTGAGGTGTATGAGCCTATGGTCGATGATCAATGGCCACACAACCCCCATTTTGCCGAAAATAGCCATGAATGACCATTTTCAATAATACGAAGGCTAAGACCTACGGATTTTTGACCTCCACCAGAAATCCAAGAATGTGATCTATGGCAAGGAAACATATGTGGGGTGAGGTGTATGAGCTCTGGTCGATGATCAATGCCACACAACCCCCATTTTTGTCGAAAATAGCCATGAACGACCATTTTCAATAATACCGAAGGCTAACACCTACGGATTTTTAACCAAGAAATGGGGGTTGTGTGGCCATTGATCATCGACCAGACGCTCATAACACCTCACCCCACATATGTTACCTTGCCATAGATCACATTCTTGGATTTCTGGTGGAGACCATTTCTTGGTCAAAAATCCGTAGGTGTTAGCCTTCGGTATTATTGTAAATGGTCATTCATGGCTATTTTCGACAAAAATGGGGGTTGTGTGGCCATTGATCATCGACCAGAGGCTCATACACCTCACCCCACATATGTTTCTTGCCATAGATCACATTCTTGGATTTCTGGTGGAGACCATTTCTTGGTCAAAAATCCGTAGGTCTTAGCCTCTAGTATTATTGAAAATGGTCGCTCATGGCTATTTTCGGCAAAAATGGGGTTGTGTGGCCATTGATCATCGACCAAAACGCTCATACACCTCACCCCACATATGTTTCCTTGCCATAGAATGACCATTTACAATAATACCGAAGGCTAACACCTACGGATTTTTGACCAAGAAAGGTCTCCACCAGAAATCCAAGAATGTGATCTATGGCAAGGAAAGATATGTGGGTGAGGTGTATGAGCCTCTAGTCGATGATCAATGGCCACACAACCCCATTTTTGTCGAAAATAGCATGAATGACCATTTCAATAATACCGAAGGCTAACAGCGACCATTTCAATAATACTAGAGGCTAAGACCTACGGATTTTTGACCAAGAAATGGTCTCCACCAGAAATCCAAGAATGTGATCTATGGCAAGGAAACATATGTGGGGTGAGGTTTATGAGCCTCTAGTCGATGATAAATGGCCACACAACCCCCATTTTTTATGAGCCTCTGGTCGATGATCAATGGCCACACAACCCCCATTTTTGTCGAAAATAGCCATGAATGACCATTTACAATAATACCGAAGGCTAACACCTACGAATTTTGACCAAGAAATGGTCTCCACCAGAATCCAAGAATGTGATCTATGGCAAGGAAACATATGTGGGGTGAGGTGTATGAGCCTATGGTCGATGATCAATGGCCACACAACCCCCATTTTGCCGAAAATAGCCATGAATGACCATTTTCAATAATACCGAAGGCTAAGACCTACGGATTTTTGACCTCCACCAGAAATCCAAGAATGTGATCTATGGCAAAGGAAACATATGTGGGGTGAGGTGTATGAGCCTCTGGTCGATGATCAATGGCCACACAACCCCATTTTTGTCGAAAATAGCCATGAACGACCATTTTCAATAATACCGAAGGCTAACACCTACGGATTTTTAACCAAGAAATGGGGGTTATGTGGCCATTGATCATCGACCAGACGCTCATACACCTCACCCCACATATGTTACCTTGCCATAGATCACATTCTTGGATTTCTGGTGGGAGACCATTTCTTGGTCAAAAATCCGTAGGTGTTAGCCTTCGGTATTATTGTAAATGGTCATTCATGGCTATTTTCGACAAAAATGGGGTTGTGTGGCCATTGATCATCGACCAGAGGCTCATACACCTCACCCCACATATGTTTTCTTGCCATAGATCACATTCTTGGATTTCTGGTGGAGACCATTTCTTGGTCAAAAATCCGTAGGTCTTAGCCTCTAGTATTATTGAAAATGGTCGCTCATGGCTATTTTCGGCAAAAATGGGGGGTTGTGTGGCCATTGATCATCGACCAAACGCTCATACACCTCACCCCACATATGTTTCCTTGCCATAGAATGACCATTTACAATAATACCGAAGGCTAACACCTACGGATTTTTGACCAAGAAATGGTCTCCACCAGAAATCCAAGAATGTGATCTATGGCAAGGAAAGATATGTGGGGTGAGGTGTATGAGCCTCTAGTCGATGATCAATGGCCACACAACCCCCATTTTTGTCGAAAATAGCCATGAATGACCATTTTCAATAATACCGAAGTCTAGCACGTACGAGTTTTTAACAAAGAAATGGTTTCCACCAGAAATCCAAGAATGTAATCTATGGTGTGATCTATGGCAAGGAACATATGTGGGGTGAGGTGTATGAGCCTCTGGTCGATGATCAATGGCCACACAACCCTAATTTTTGTCGAAAATAGCCATGAACGACCATTTTCAATGACACTGAAGGCTAACACCTACGGATTTTTGACCAAGAAATGGTCTCCACCATAAATCCAAGAATGTGATCTATGGCAAGGAAACATATGTGGGGTGAGGTGTATGAGCGTCTGGTCGATGATCAATGGCCACACAACCCCCATTTTTTGTCGAAAATAGCCATGAATGACCATTTTCAAAAATACCGGAGGCTAACACATTCGGATTTTTGACCAAGAAATGGTCTCCACCAGAAATCCAAGAATGTGATCTATGGCAAGGAAACATATGTGGGGTGAGGTGTATGAGCCTCTAGTCGACGATCAATGGCCACACAACCCCCATTTTTTATGAAAATAGCCATGAGCGACCTTGAAAATAGCCATGAGCGACCTTGAAAATAGCCATGAACGACCATTTTCAATAATACCGAAGGCTAACACCGTACGAGTTTTTAACCAAGAAATGGTTTCCACCAGAAATCCAAGAATGTAATCTATGGCAAGGAAACATATGTGGGGTGAGGGTTTATGAGCCTCTAGTCGATGATAAATGGCCACACAACCCCCATTTTTTATGAAAATAGCCATGAGCGACCTTGAAAATAGCCATGAGCGACCATTTTCAATAATACTAGAGGCTAACACCTACGGATTTTAGACCAAGAAATGGTCTCCACCAGAAATCCAAGAATGTGATCTATGGCAAGGAAACATATGTGTAGTGAGGTGTATGAGCCTCTAGTCGATGATCAATGGCCACACAACCCCCATTTTTGTCGAAAATAGCCATGAATGACCATTTTCAATAATACCGAAGGCTAACAGCGACCATTTTCAATAATACTAGAGGCTAAGACCTACGGATTTTTGTCCAAGAAATGGTCTCCACCAGAAATCCAAGAATGTGACCTATGGCAAGGAAAACATATGTGGGGTGAGGTTTATGAGCCTCTAGTCGATGATAAATGGCCACACAACCCCCATTTTTTATGAGCCTCTGGTCGATGATTAATGGCCACACAACCCCCATTTTTGTCGAAAATAGCCATGAATGACCATTTACAATAATACCGAAGGCTAACACCTACGGATTTTTGACCAAGAAATGGTCTCCACCAGAAATCCAAGAATGTGATCTATGGCAAGGAAACATATGTGGGGTGAGGTGTATGAGCCTATGGTCGATGATCAATGGCCACACAACCCCCATTTTGCCGAAAATAGCCATGAATGACCATTTTCAATAATACCGAAGGCTAAGAACCTACGAATTTTTGACCAAGAAATGGTCTCCACCAGAAATCCAAGAATGTGATCTATGGCAAGGAAACATATGTGGGTGAGGTGTATGAGCCTCTGGTCGATGATCAATGGCCACACAACCCCCATTTTTGTCGAAAATAGCCATGAACGACCATTTTCAATAATACCGAAGGCTAACACCTACGGATTTTTGACCAAGAAATGGTCTCCACCAGAAATCCAAGAATGTGATCTATGGCAAGGAAACATATGTGGGGTGAGGTGTATGAGCCTCCGGTCGACGATAAATGGCCACACAACCCTAATTTTTGTCGAAAATAGCCATGAACGACCATTTTCAATGACACTGAAGGCTAACACCTAAAAATTTTTGACCAAGAAATGGTCTCCACCATAAATCCAAGAATGTGATCTATGGCAAGGAAACATATGTGGGGTGAGGTGTATGAGCCTCTAGTCAACGATCAATGGCCGCACAACCCCCATTTTGCCAAAAATAGCCATGAACGACCATTTTCAAAAATACCAAAGGCTAACACCAACGGATTTTTGACCAAGAAATGGTCTCCACCAGAAATCCAAGAATGTGATCTATGGCAAGGAAACATATGTGGGGTGAGGTGTACGAGCCTCTGGTCGATGATCAATGGCCACAGAACCCCCATTTTGCCGAAAATAGCCATGAATGACCATTTACATTAATACCGAAGGCTAACACCTACGGATTTTTGACCAGAAATGGTCTCCACCAGAAATCCAAGAATGTGATCTATGGCAAGGAAACATATGTGGGGTGAGGTGTATGAGCCTCTAGTCGATGATCAATGGCCACACAACCCCCATTTTTGTCAAAAATAGCCATGAACGACCATTTTCAATAATACCGAAGGCTAACACCTACGGATTTTTGACCAAGAAATGGTCCATTTTGCCGAAAATAGCCATGAATGACCATTTACAATAATACCGAAGGCTAACACCTACAGATTTTTGACCAAGAAATGGTCTCCACCAGAAATCCAAGAATGTGATCTATGGCAAGGAAACATATGTGGGGTGAGATTTATGAGCCTCTAGTCGATGATAAATGGCCACACAACCCCCATTTTTTTATGAAAATAGCCATGAGCGACCATTTTCAATAATATTAGAGGCTAAGACCTACAGATTTTTGACCAAGAAATGGTCTCCACCAGAAATCCAAGAATGTGATCTACGACAAGGAAACATATGTGGGGTGAGGTGTATGAGCGTCTGGTCGATGATCAATGGCCACACAACCCCCATTTTTGTCGAAAATAGCCATGAACGACCATTTTCAATAATACAGAAGGCTAACACCTACGGATTTTTGACCAAGAAATCGTCTCCACCAGAAATCCAAGAATGTGATCTATGGCAAGGAAACATATGTGTAGTGAGGTGTACGAGCCTCTGGTCAATGATCAATGGCCACACAACCCCCATTTTTGTCGAAAATAGCCATGAACGACCATTTTCAATAATATCGAAGGCTAACACCTACGGATTTTTGACCAAGAAATGGTCTCCACCAGAAATCCAAGAATATTAGAGGCTAAGACCATTTCTTGGTCAAAAATCCGTACGTGTTAGCCTCTAGTATTATTGAAAATGGTCGCTCATGGCTATTTTCAAGGTCGCTCATGGCTATTTTCATAAAAAATGGGGTTGTGTGGCCATTGATCATTGACCAGAGGCTCATACACCTCACCCCACATATGTTTCCTTGCCATAGATCACATTCTTGGATTTCTGGTGGAGACCATTTCTTGGTCAAAAATCCGTAGGTCTTAGCCTCTAGTATTATTGAAAATGGTCACTGTTAGCCTTCGGTATTATTGAAAATGGTCATTCATGGCTATTTTCGACAAAAATGGGGGTTGTGTGGCCATTGATCATCGACCAGAGGCTCATACACCTCACCCCACATATGTTTCCTTGCCATAGATCACATTCTTGGATTTCTGGTGGAGACCATTTCTTGGTCAAAAATCCGTAGGTCTTAGCCTCTAGTATTATTGAAAATGGTCGCTCATGGCTATTTTCGGCAAAAATGGGGGTTGTGTGGCCATTGATCATCGACCAGACGCTCATACACCTCACCCCACATATGTTTCCTTGCCATAGAATGACCATTTACAATAATACCGAAGGCTAACACCTACGGATTTTTGACCAAGAAATGGTCTCCACCAGAAATCCAAGAATGTGATCTATGGCAAGGAAACATATGTGGGGGTGTGGTGTATGAGCCTCTGGTCGATGATCAATGGCCACACAACCCCCATTTTTGTCGAAAATAGCCATGAATGACCATTTTCAATAATACCGAAGGCTAACACGTACGAGTTTTTAACCAAGAAATGGTTTCCACCAGAAATCCAAGAATGTGATCTATGGCAAGGAAACATATGTGGGGTGAGGTGTATGAGCGTCTGGTCGATGATCAATGGCCACACAACCCCCATTTTTGTCGAAAATAGCCATGAACGACCTTGAAAATAGCCATGAGCGACCATTTTCAATAATACTAGAGGCCAACACCTACGGATTTTAGACCAAGAAATGGTCTCCACCAGAAATCCAAGAATGTGATCTATGACAAGGAAACATATGTGGGGTGAGGTGTATGAGCGTCTGGTCGATGATCAATGGCCACACAACCCCCATTTTTGTCGAAAATAGCCATGAACGACCATTTTCAATAATACCGAAGGCTAACACCTACGGATTTTTGACCAAGAAATGGTCTCCACCAGAAATCCAAGAATGTGATCTATGGCAAGGAAACATATGTGGGGTGAGGTGTATGAGCCTCTAGTCGATGATCAATGGCCAGACAACCCCCATTTTGTCGAAAATAGCCATGAATGACCATTTTCAAAAATACCAAAGGCTAACACGTACGGATTTTTGACCAAGAAATGGTCTCCACCAGAAATCCAAGAATGTGATCTATGGCAAGGAAACATATGTGGGGTGAGGTGTACGAGCCTCTGGTCGATGATCAATGGCCACACAACCCCCATTTTGCCGAAAATAGCCATGAATGACCATTTTCAATAATACCAGAAGGCTAACTCGTACGAGTTTTTAACCAAGAAATGGTTTTCCACCAGAAATCCAAGAATGTAATCTATGGCAAGGAAACATATGTGGGGTGAGGTTTATGAGCCTCTAGTCGATGATAAATGGCCACACGACCCCCATTTTTTATGAAAATAGCCATGAGCGACCTTGAAAATAGCCATGAGCGACCATTTTCAATAATACTAGAGGCTAACACCTACGGATTTTAGACCAAGGAATGGTCTCCACCAGAAATCCAAGAATGTGATCTATGGCAAGGAAACATATGTGGGGTGAGGTGTATGAGCGTCTGGTCGATGATCAATGGCCACACAACCCCCCTATTTTTGTAGAAAATAGCATGAACGACCATTTTCAATAATACCGAAGGCTAACACCTACGGATTTTTGACCAAGAAATGGTCTCCACCAGAAATCCAAGAATGTGATCTATGGCAAGGAAACATATGTGGGGTGAGGTGTATGAGCCTCTGGTCGATGATCAATGGCCACACAACCCCCATTTTTGTCGAAAATAGCCATGAACGACCATTTTCAATAATATTAGAGGCTAAGACCTACGGATTTTTGACCAAGAAATGGTCTCCACCAGAAATCCAAGAATGTGATCTATGGCAAGGAAACATATGTGGGGTGAGGTGTATGAGCCTCTGGTCGATGATCAATGGCCACACAACCCCCATTTTTGTCGAAAATAGCCATGAACGACCATTTTCAATAATATCGAAGGCTAACACCTACGGATTTTTGACCAAGAAATGGTCTCCACCAGAAATCCAAGAATGTGATCTACGACAAGGAAACATATGTGGGGTGAGGTGTATGAGCCTCTGGTCGACGATCAATGGCCACACAACCCCCATTTTGCCGAAAATAGCCATGAATGACCATTTTCAATAATACCGAAGGCTAACACGTACGAGTTTTTAACCAAGAAATGGTTTCCACCAGAAATCCAAGAATGTAATCTATGGCAAGGAAACATATGTGGGGTGAGGTTTATGAGCCTCTAGTCGATGATAAATGGCCACACAACCCCCATTTTTATGAAAATAGCCATGAGCGACCATTTTCAATAATACTAGAGGCTAACACCTACGGATTTTAGACCAAGAAATGGTCTCCACCAGAAATCCAAGAATGTGATCTATGGCAAGGAAACATATGTGGGGTGAGGTGTATGAGCGTCTGGTCGATGATCAATGGCCACACAACCCCCATTTTTTTATGAAAATAGCCATGAGCGACCATTTTCAATAATATTAGAGGCTAAGACCTACAGATTTTTGACCAAGAAATGGTCTCCACCAGAAATCCAAGAATGTGATCTATGGCAAGGAAACATATGTGGGGTGAGGTGTATGAGCCTCTGGTCGATGATCAATGGCCACACAACCCCCATTTTTGTCGAAAATAGCCATGAATGACCATTTACAATAATACCGAAGGCTAACACCTACAGATTTTTGACCAAGAAATGGTCTCCACCAGAAATCCAAGAATGTGATCTATGGCAAGGAAACATATGTGGGGTGAGGTGTATGCGCCTCTGGTCGATGATCAATGGCCACACAACCCCCATTTTTTATGAAAATAGCCATGAACGACCATTTTCAATAATACCGAAGGCTAACACCTACGAATTTTTGACCAAGAAATGGTCTCCACCAGAAATCCAAGAATGTGATCTATGGCAAGGAAACATATGTGGGGTGAGGTGTATGAGCCTCTGGTCGATGATCAATGGCCACACAACCCCCATTTTTGTCGAAAATAGCCATGAACGACCATTTTCAATAATACCGAAGGCTAACACCTACGGATTTTTGACCAAGAAATGGTCTCCACCAGAAATCCAAGAATGTGATCTATGGCAAGGAAACATATGTGGGGTGAGGTGTATGAGCGTCTGGCCTCACTACACATATGTTTCCTTGCCATATATCACATTCTTGGATTTATGGTAGAGACCATTTCTTGGTCAAAAATCCGTAGGTGTTATCCTTCGGTATTATTGAAAATGGTCATTCATGGCTATTTTCGACACAAATGGGGGTTGTGTGGCCATTGATCACCGACCAGAGGCTTGTACACCTCACCCCACATATGTTTCCTTGCCATAGATCACATTCTTGGATTTCTGGTGGAGACCATTTCTTGGTCAAAAATCCGTACGTGTTAGCCTTTGGTATTTTTGAAAATGGTCATTCATGGCTATTTTCGGCAAAATGGAGGTTGTGTGGCCATTGATCATCGACCAGAGGCTCATACACCTCACCCCACATATGTTTCCTTGCCATAGATCACATTCTTGGATTTCTGGTGGAGACCATTTCTTGGTCAAAAATCCGTAGGTCTTAGCCTCTAATATTATTGAAAATGGTCGCTCATGGCTATTTTCAAGGTCGCTCATGGATATTTTCATAAAAAATGGGTGTGGGGTGAGGTGTACGAGCCCCTGGTCGATGATCAATGGCCACACAACCCTAATTTTTGTCGAAAATAGCCATGAACGACCATTTTCAATGACACTGACGGCTAACACCTACGGATTTTTGACCAAGAAATGGTCTCCACCATAAATCCAAGAATGTGATATATGGCAAGGAAACATATGTGTAGTGAGGTGTATGAGCCTCTGGTCGATGATCAATGGCCACCCAACCCCCATTTTGCCGAAAATAGCCATGAATGACCATTTTCAATAATACCGAAGGCTAACACGTACGAGTTTTTAACCAAGAAATGGTCTCCACCAGAAATCCAAGAATGTGATCTATGGCAAGGAAACATATGTGGGGTGAGGTGTATGAGCCTCTGGTCGATGATCAATGGCCACACAACCCCCATTTTTGTCGAAAATAGCCATGAACGACCATTTTCAATAATATTAGAGGCTAAGACCTACGGATTTTTTACCAAGAAATGGTCTCCACCAGAAATCCAAGAATGTGATCTATGGCAAGGAAACATATGTGGGGTGAGGTGTATGAGCCTCTGGTCGATGATCAATGGCCACACAACCCCCATTTTTGTCGAAAATAGCCATGAACGACCATTTTCAATAATATCGAAGGCTAACACCTACGGATTTTTGACCAAGAAATGGTCTCCACCAGAAATCCAAGAATGTGATCTACGACAAGGAAACATATGTGGGGTGAGGTGTATGAGCCTCTGGTCGACGATCAATGGCCACACAACCCCCATTTTGCCGAAAATAGCCATGAATGACCATTTTCAATAATACCGAAGGCTAACACGTACGAGTTTTTAACCAAGAAATGGTTTCCACCAGAAATCCAAGAATGTAATCTATGGCAAGGAAACATATGTGGGGTGAGGTTTATGAGCCTCTAGTCGATGATAAATGGCCACACAACCCCCATTTTTTATGAAAATAGCCATGAGCGACCATTTTCAATAATACTAGAGGCTAACACCTAAGGATTTTAGACCAAGAAATGGTCTCCACCAGAAATCCAAGAATGTGATCTATGGCAAGGAAACATATGTGGGGTGAGGTGTATGAGCGTCTGGTCGATGATCAATGGCCACACAACCCCCATTTTTTTATGAAAATAGCCATGAGCGACCATTTTCAATAATATTAGAGGCTAAGACCTACGGATTTTTGACCAAGAAATGGTCTCCACCAGAAATCCAAGAATGTGATCTATGGCAAGGAAACATATGTGGGGTGAGGTGTATGAGCCTCTGGTCGATGATCAATGGCCACACAACCCCATTTTTTGTCGAAAATAGCCATGAATGACCATTTACAATAATACCGAAGGCTAACACCTACGGATTTTTGACCAAGAAATGGTCTCCACCAGAAATCCAAGAATGTGATCTATGGCAAGGAAACATATGTGGGGTGAGGTGTATGAGCCTCTAGTCGATGATCAATGGCCACACAACCCCCATTTATTATGAAAATAGCCATGAACGACCATTTTCAATAATACCGAAGGCTAACACCTACGGATTTTTGACCAAGAAATGGTCTCCACCAGAAATCCAAGAATGTGATCTATGGCAAGGAAACATATGTGGGGTGAGGTGTATGAGCCTCTGGTCGATGATCAATGGCCACACAACCCCCATTTTTGTCGAAAATAGCCATGAACGACCATTTTCAATAATACCGAAGGCTAACACCTACGGAATTTTGACCAAGAAATGGTCTCCACCAGAAATCCAAGAATGTGATCTATGGCAAGGAAACATATGTGGGGTGAGGTGTATGAGCGTCTGGCCTCACTACACATATGTTTCCTTGCCATATATCACATTCTTGGATTTATGGTAGAGACCATTTCTTGGTCAAAAATCCGTAGGTGTTAGCCTTCGGTATTATTGAAAATGGTCATTCATGGCTATTTTCGACACAAATGGGGGTTGTGTGGCCATTGATCACCGACCAGAGGCTTGTACACCTCACCCCACATATGTTTCCTTGCCATAGATCACATTCTTGGATTTCTGGTGGAGACCATTTCTTGGTCAAAAATCCGTAGGTCTTAGCCTCTATTATTATTGAAAATGGTCGCTCATGGCTATTTTCAAGGTCGCTCATGGATATTTTCATAAAAAATGGGTGTGGGGTGAGGTGTACGAGCTACCGGTCGATGATCAATGGCCACACAACCCTAATTTTTGTCGAAAATAGCCATGAACGACCATTTTCAATGACACTGACGGCTAACACCTACGGATTTTTGACCAAGAAATGGTCTCCACCATAAATCCAAGAATGTGATCTATGGCAAGGAAACATATGTGTAGTGAGGTGTATGAGCCTCTAGTCGATGATCAATGGCCACACAACCCCCATTTTGCCGAAAATAGCCATGAATGACCATTTTCAATAATACCGAAGGCTAACACGTACGAGTTTTTAACCAAGAAATGGTCTCCACTAGAAATCCAAGAATGTGATCTATGGCAAGGAAACATATGTGGGGTGAGGTGTATGAGCCTATGGTCGATGATCAATGGCCACACAACCCCCATTTTTGTCGAAAATAGCCATGAATGACCATTTACAATAATACCGAAGGCTAACACCTACGGATTTTTGACCAAGAAATGGTCCCCACCAGAAATCCAAGAATGTGATCTATGGCAAGGAAACATATGTGGGGTGAGGTGTACGAGCCTCTAGTCGATGATCAATGGCCACACAACCCCCACATATGTTTCCTTGCCATAGATCACATTCTTGGATTTCTGGTGGAGACCATTTCTTGGTCAAAAATCCGTAGGTGTTAGCCTTCGGTATTATTGAAAATGGTCGTTCATGGCTATTTTCGGCAAAATGGGGGTTCTGTGGCCATTGATCATCGACCAGAGGCTCGTACACCTCACTACACATATGTTTCCTTGCCATAGATCACATTCTTGGATTTCAGGTGGAGACCATTTCTTGGTCAAAAATCTGTAGGTGTTAGCCTTCGGTATTATTGAAAATGGTCGTTCATGGCTATTTTCGACAAAAATGGGGGTTGTGTGGCCATTGATCATCGACCAGAGGCTCATACACCTCACCCCACATATGTTTCCTTTCCATAGATCACATTCTTGGATTTCTGGTGGAGACCATTTCTTGGTCAAAAATCCGTACGTGTTAGCCTTTGGTATTTTTGAAAATGGTCGTTCATGGCTTGGTCGATGATCAATGGCCACACAACCCCCATTTTTTATGAAAATAGCCATGAGCGACCATTTTCAATAATACTAGAGGCTAAGACCTACGGATTTTTGACCAAGAAATGGTCTCCACCAGAAATCCAAGAATGTGATCTATGGCAAGGAAACATATGTGGGGTGAGGTGTATGAGCCTCTGGTCGATGATCAATTGCCACACAACCCCCATTTTTGTCGAAAATAGCCATGAATGACCATTTACAATAATACCGAAGGCTAACACCTACGTTTTTTGACCAAGAAATGGTCTCCACCAGAAATCCAAGAATGTGATCTATGGCAAGGAAACATATGTGGGGTGAGGTGTATGAGCCTATGGTCGATGATCAATGGCCACACAATCCCCATTTTTGTCGAAAATAGCCATGAACGACCATTTTCAATAATATCGAAGGCTAACACCTACGAATTTTTGACCAAGAAATGGTCTCCACCAGAAATCAAAGAATGTGATCTACGACAAGGAAACATATGTGGGGTGAGGTGTATGAGCCTCTGGTCGACGATCAATGGCCACACAACCCCCATTTTGCCGAAAATAGCCATGAATGACCATTTTCAATAATACCGAAGGCTAACAGCGACCATTTTCAATAATACTAGAGGCTAAGACCTACGGATTTTTGACCAAGAAATGGTCTCCACCAGAAATCCAAGAATGTAATCTATGGCAAGGAAACATATGTGGGGTGAGGTTTATGAGCCTCTTGTCGATGATAAATGGCCACACAACCCCCATTTTTTATGAAAATAGCCATGAGCGACCTTGAAAATAGCCATGAGCGACCATTTTCAATAATACTAGAGGCTAGCACCTACGGATTTTAGACCAAGAAATGGTCTCCACCAGAAATCCAAGAATGTGATCTATGGCAAGGAAACATATGTGGGGTGAGGTGTATGAGCCTCTAGTCGATGATCAATGGCCACACAACCCCCATTTTTGTCGAAAATAGCCATGAATGACCATTTTCAATAATACCGAAGGCTAACACCTACGGATTTTTGACCAAGAAATGGTCTCCACCAGAAATCCAAGAATGTGATCTATGGCAAGGAAACATATGTGGGGTGAGGTGTATGAGCCTCTGGTCGACGATCAATGGCCACACAACCCTAATTTTTGTCGAAAATAGCCATGAACGACCATTTTCAATGACACTGAAGGCTAACACCTACGGATTTTTGACCAAGAAATGGTCTCCACCATAAATCCAAGAATGTGATCTATGGCAAGGAAACATATGTGTAGTGAGGTGTATGAGCCTCTGGTCGAAGATCAATGGCCACACAACCCCCATTTTTGTCGAAAATAGCCATGAATGACCATTTTCAAAAATACCAAAGGCTAACACATTCGGATTTTTGCCCAAGAAATGGTCTCCACCAGAAATCCAAGAATGTGATCTATGGCAAGGAAACATATGTGGGGTGAGGTGTACGAGCCTCTGGTCGATGATCAATGGCCACACAACCCCCATTTTGCCGAAAATAGCCATGAATGACCATTTTCAATAATACCGAAGGCTAACACGTACGAGTTTTTAACCAAGAAATGGTTTCCACCAGAAATCCAAGAATGTAATCTATGGCAAGGAAACATATGTGGGGTGAGGTTTATGAGCCTCTAGTCGATGATAAATGGCCACACAACCCCCATTTTTATGAAAATAGCCATGAGCGACCTTGAAAATAGCCATGA
This sequence comes from Zea mays, assembly GCF_902167145.1. Taxonomy (NCBI): domain Eukaryota; kingdom Viridiplantae; phylum Streptophyta; class Magnoliopsida; order Poales; family Poaceae; genus Zea; species Zea mays. Next base: position 29,722 of record NW_023367275.1, read on the forward strand.
GCGACCATTTTCAATAATACTAGAGGCTAACAACTACGGATTTTAGACCAAGAAATGGTCTCCACCAGAAATCCAAGAATGTGATATATGGCAAGGAAACATATGTGGGGTGAGGTGTATGAGCGTCTGGTCGATGATCAATGGCCACACAACCCCCATTTTTGTCGAAAATAGCCATGAACGACCATTTTCAATAATACCGAAGGCTAACACCTACGGATTTTTGACCAAGAAATGGTCTCCACCAGAAATCCAAGAATGTGATCTATGGCAAGGAAACATATGTGGGGTGAGGTGTATGAGCCTCTGGTCGACGATCAATGGCCACACAACCCCCATTTTTTATGAAAATAGCCATGAGCGACCTTGAAAATAGCCATGAGCGACCATTTTCAATAATACTAGAGGCTAACACCTACGGATTTTAGACCAAGAAATGGTCTCCACCAGAAATCCAAGAATGTGATCTATGGCAAGGAAACATATGTGGGGTGAGGTGTATGAGCGTCTGGTCGATGATCAATGGCCACACAACCCCCATTTTTGTCGAAAATAGCCATGAACGACCATTTTCAATAATATCGAAGGCTAACACCTATGGATTTTTTACCAAGAAATGGTCTCCACCAGAAATCCAAGAATGTGATCTACGACAAGGAAACATATGTGGGGTGAGGTGTATGAGCGTCTGGTCGATGATCAATGGCCACACAACCCCCATTTTTGTCGAAAATAGCCATGAACGACCATTTTCAATAATACCGAAGGCTAACACCTACGGATTTTTGACCAAGAAATGGTCTCCACCAGAAATCCAAGAATGTGATCTATGGCAAGGAAAGGTTGTGTGGCCATTTATCTTCGACAAGAGGCTCATACACCTCACTACACATATGTTTCCTTGCCATAGATCACATTCTTGGATTTATGGTGGAGAGTATGAGCGTCTGGTCGATGATCAATGGCCACACAACCCCCATTTTTGTCGAAAATAGCCATGAACGACCATTTTCAATAATATCGAAGGCTAACACCTACAGATTTTTTGTCGAAAATAGCCATGAACGACCATTTTCAATAATATCGAAGGCTAACACGTACGAGTTTTTGACCAAGAAATGGTCTCCACCAGAAATCCAAGAATGTGATCTACGACAAGGAAACATATGTGGGGTGAGGTGTATGAGCCTCTGGTCGACGATCAATGGCCACACAACCCCCATTTTGCCGAAAATAGCCATGAATGACCATTTTCAATAATACCGAAGGCTAACACGTACGAGTTTTTAACCAAGAAATGGTTTCCACCAGAAATCCAAGAATGTAATCTATGGCAAGGAAACATATGTGGGGTGAGGTTTATGAGCCTCTAGGCGATGATAAATGGCCACACAACCCCCATTTTTTATGAAAATAGCCATGAGCGACCTTGAAAATAGCCATGAGCGACCATTTTCAATAATACTAGAGGCTAACACCTACGGATTTTAGACCAAGAAATGGTCTCCACCAGAAATCCAAGAATGTGATCTATGGCAAGGAAACATATGTGTAGTGAGGTGTATGAGCCTCTAGTCGATGATCAATGGCCACACAACCCCCATTTTGCCGAAAATAGCCATGAGCGACCATTTTCAATAATATTAGAGGCTAAGACCTACGGATTTTTGACCAAGAAATGGTCTCCACCAGAAATCCAAGAATGTGATCTATGACAAGGAAACATATGTGGGGTGAGGTGTATGAGCCTCTGGTTGAAGATCAATGGCCACACAACCCCCATTTTTGTTGAAAATAGCCATGAATGACCATTTTCAAAAATACCAAAGGCTAACACATTCGGATTTTTGCCCAAGAAATGGTCTCCACCAAAAATCCAAGAATGTGATCTATGGCAAGGAAACATATGTGGGGAGAGGTGTACGAGCCTCTGGTCGATGATCAATGGCCACACAACCCCCATTTTGCCGAAAATAGCCATGAATGACCATTTTCAATAATACCGAAGGCTAACACGTACGAGTTTTTAACCAAGAAATGGTTTCCACCAGAAATCCAAGAATGTAATCTATGGCAAGGAAACATATGTGGGGTGAGGTTTATGAGCCTCTAGTCGATGATAAATGGCCACACAACCCCCATTTTTTATGAAAATAGCCATGAGCGACCTTGAAAATAGCCATGAGCGACCATTTTCAATAATACTAGATGCTAACACCTACGGATTTTAGACCAAGAAATGGTCTCCACCAGAAATCCAAGAATGTAATCTATGGCAAGGAAACATATGTGGGGTGAGGTGTATGAGCGTCTGGTCGATGATCAATGGCCACACAACCCCCATTTTTGTCGAAAATAGCCATGAACGACCATTTTCAATAATATCGAAGGCTAACACCTACAGATTTTTTACCAAGAAATGGTCTCCACCAGAAATCCAAGAATGTGATCTACGACAAGGAAACATATGTGGGGTGAGGTGTATGAGCGTCTGGTCGATGATCAATGGCCACACAACCCCCATTTTTATCGAAAATAGCCATGAACGACCATTTTCAATAATACCGAAGGCTAACACCTACGGATTTTTGACCAAGAAATGGTCTCCACCAGAAATCCAAGAATGTGATCTACGACAAGGAAACATATGTGGGGTGAGGTGTACGAGCCTCTGGTCGATGATCAATGGCCACACAACCCCCATTTTGCCGAAAATAGCCATGAGCGACCATTTTCAATAATATTAGAGGCTAAGACCTACGGATTTTTGACCAAGAAATGGTCTCCACCAGAAATCCAAGAATGTGATCTATGACAAGGAAACATATGTGGGGTGAGGTCTATGAGCCTCTGGTCGACGATCAATGGCCACACAACCCCCATTTTGCCGAAAATAGCCATGAATGACCATTTTCAATAATACCAAAGGCTAACACGTACGAGTTTTTAACCAAGAAATGGTTTCCACCAGAAATCCAAGAATGTAATCTATGGCAAGGAAACATATGTGGGGTGAGGTTTATGAGCCTCTAGTCGATGATAAATGGCCACACAACCCCCATTTTTTATGAAAATAGCCATGAGCGACCTTGAAAATAGCCATGAGCGACCATTTTCAATAATACTAGAGGCTAAGACCTACAGATTTTTGACCAAGAAATGGTCTCCACCAGAAATCCAAGAATGTGATCTATGGCAAGGAAACATATGTGGGGTGAGGTGTATGAGCCTCTGGTCGATGATCAATGGCCACACAACCCCCATTTTTGTCGAAAATAGCCATGAACGACCATTTTCAATAATATCGAAGGCTAACACCTACGGATTTTTGACCAAGAAATGGTCTCCACCAGAAATCCAAGAGTGTGATCTACGACAAGGAAACATATGTGGGGTGAGGTGTTTGAGCCTCTGGTCGATGATCAATGGCCACACAACCCCCATTTTTGCCGAAAATAGCCATGAATAACCATTTTCAATAATACCGAAGGCTAACACGTACGGATTTTTGACCAAGAAATGGTCTCCACCAGAAATCCAAGAATGTGATCTATGGCAAGGAAACATATGTGGGGTGAGGTGTATGAGCCTCTGGTCGATGATCAATGGCCACACAACCCCCATTTTTGTCGAAAATAGCCATGAACGACCATTTTCAATAATATCGAAGGCTAACACCTACGGATTTTTGACCAAGAAATGGTCTCCACCAGAAATCCAAGAATGTGATCTATGGCAAGGAAACATATGTGGGGTGAGGTGTACGAGCCTCTGGTCGATGATCAATGGCCACACAACCCCCATTTTTGTCGAAAATAGCCATGAACGACCATTTTCAATAATATCGAAGGCTAACACCTACCGATTTTTGACCAAGAAATGGTCTCCACCATAAATCCAAGAATGTGATCTATGGCAAGGAAACATATGTGGGGTGAGGTGTATGAGCCTCTGGTCGATGATCAATGGCCACACAACCCCCATTTTTGTCGAAAATAGCCATGAACGACCATTTTCAATAATATCGAAGGCTAACACGTACGAGTTTTTAACCAAGAAATGGTTTCCACCAGAAATCCAAGAATGTAATCTATGGCAAGGAAACATATGTGGGGTGAGGTGTATGAGCCTCTGGTCGATGATAAATGGCCACACAACCCCCATTTTTTATGAAAATAGCCATGAACGACCATTTTCAATAATACCGAAGGCTAACATCTACAGATTTTTGACCAAGAAATGGTCTCCACCAGAAATCCAAGAATGTGATCTATGGCAAGGAAACATATGTGGGGTGAGGTGTATGAGCCTCTGGTCGATGATCAATGGTCACACAACCCCATTTTTGTCGAAAATAGCCAGGAGCAGCAATTTTCAATGACACTGATGGCTAACACCTATGGATTTTTGACTAGAAATGGCCTCCACCAGAAATCCAAGAATGTGGTCTATGGCAAGGAAACATATGTGGGGTGAGGTGTATGAGCCTTTGGTCGATGATCAATGGCCACACAACCCCCATTTTTGTCGAAAATAGCTATGAACGACCATTTTCAATAATACCGAAGGCTAACACCTACGGATTTTTGACCAAGAAATGGTCTCCACCAGAAATCCAAGAATGTGATCTATAGCAAGAAAACGTATGTGGGGTGAAGTGTACGAGCCTCTAGTCAATGATAAATGGCCACACAACCCCCATTTTTGTCGAAAATAGTGATCAACGACCATTTTCAATAATACTGAAGGCTAACACGTATGGATTTTTGACCAAGAAATGGTCTCCACCAAAAATCCAAGAATGTGATCTATGGCAAGAAAACATACGTGGGGTGAGGTGTATGAGCCTCTAGTCGAAGATCAATGGCCACACAACCCCATTTGTGTCGAAAATAGCCATGAACGACCATTTACAATAATACCGAAGGCTAACAACTACGGATTTTTGACCAAGAGAAGATCTCCACCAGAAATCCAAGAATGTGATCTATGGCAAGGAAACATATGTGGGGTGAGGTGTACGAGCCTCAGATCGATGATCAATGGCCACACAACCCCCATTTTTGTCGAAAATAGCCATGAACGACCATTTTCAATACTTCCGAAGGCTAACACCTACGGATTTTTGACCAAGAAATCGTCTCCACTAGAAATCCAAGAATATGATCTATGGCAAGGAAACATATTGGGGTGAGGTGTATGAGCCTCTGGTCGATGATCAGTGGCCACACAACCCCCATTTTTTGTCGAAAATAGTGATCAACGACCATTTTCAATAATACTGAAGGCTAACACGTATGGATTTTGCCCAAGAAATGGTCTCCACCAGAAATCCAAGAGTGTGCTCTATGGCAAGGAAACGTATGTGGGGTGAGGTGTATGAGCCTCTGGTCGATGATCAATGGCCACACAACCCCCATTTTTGTCGAAAACAGCCATGAACGACCATTTTCAATAATACCGAAGGCTAACACGTACGGATTTTTGACCAAGAAATGGTCTCCACGAGAAATCCAAGATTGTGATCTATGGCAATTAAACATATGTGGGGTGAGGTGTACGAGCCTCTGGTCGATGTTAAATGGCCACACAACCCCCTTTTTTGTCGAAAATAGCCATGAACGACTATTTTCAATAATACCGAAGGCTAACACCTACGGATTTTTGACCAAGAAATGGTCACCACCAGAAATCCAAGAATGTGGTCTATGGCAAGGAAACACATGTGGGTGAGGTGTATGAGCCTTTGGTCGATTATCAATTGACACACAACCCTCATTTTTGTCGAAAGTAGCCATGAACGACCATTTTCAATAATACCGAAGGCTAACACCTACGGATTTTTGACCAAGAAATGGTCTCCACCAGAAATCCAAGAATGTGATATATGGCAAGGAAACTTATGTGGGGTGAGGTGTACGATCCTCTGGTTGATGATCAATGGCGACACAACCCCCATTTTTTGTCGAAAATAGCCACGAATGACCATTTTCAATGACACTGAAGGCTAACACCTATGAATTTTTGACCAACAAATGGTCTCCACGAGAAATCCAAGATTATGATCTATGGCAAGAAAACATATGTGGGGTGAAGTGTACGAGCCTCTGGTCGATGATCAAAGGCAACACAACCCCCATTTTTGTCGAAAATAGCCATGAACGACCATTTTCAATAATACCGAAGGCTAACACGTACGAGTTTTTGACCAAGAAATGGTCTCCACCAGAAATCCAAGAATGTGATCTATGGCAAGGAAACATATGTGGGGTGAGGTGTACGAGCCTCTGGTCGATGATCAATGGCCACACAACCCCCATTTTTGTCGAAAATAGACATGAACGACCATTTTCAATAATACCGAAGGCTAACACCTACGGATTTTTGACCAAGAAATGGTCTCCACCAGAAATCCAAGAATGTGATCTACGACAAGGAAACATATGTGGGGTGAGGTGTATGAGCGTCTGGTCGATGATCAATGGCCACACAACCCCCATTTTTGTCGAAAATAGCCATGAATGACCATTTACAATAATAACGAAGGCTAACACCTACGGATTTTTGACCAAGAAATGGTCTCCACCAGAAATCCAAGAATGTGATCTATGGCAAGGAAACATATGTGGGGTGAGGTGTATGAGCCTCTGGTCGATGATCAATGGCCACACAACCCCTATTTTTTATGAAAATAGCCATGAGCGACCTTGAAAATAGCCATGAGCGACCATTTTCAATAATACTAGAGGCTAACACGTACGGATTTTTGACCAAGAAATGGTCTCCACCAGAAATCCAAGAATGTGATCTATGGCAAGGAAACATATGTGGGGTGAGGTGTATGAGCCTCTGGTCGATGATCAATGGCCACACAACCCCCATTTTTGTCGAAAATAGCCATGAATGACTATTTTCAATGACACTGAAGGCTAACACCTATGGATTTTTGACCAAGAAATGGTCTCCACCAGAAATCCAAGAATGTGATCTATGGCAAGGAAACATATGTGGGGTGAGGTGTATGAGCCTCTGGTCGACGACCAATTTCAATAATACTAGAGGCTAACACCTACGAATTTTAGACCAAGAAATGGTCTCCACCAGAAATCCAAGAATGTGATCTATGGCAAGGAAACATATGTGGGGTGAGGTGTATGAGCGTCTGGTCGATGATCAATGGCCACACAACCCCCATTTTTGTCGAAAATAGCCATGAACGACCATTTTCAATAATACCGAGGGCTAACACCTACGGATTTTTGACCAAGAAATGGTCTCCACCAGAAATCCAAGAATGTGATCTATGGCAAGGAAACATATGTGGGGTGAGGTGTATGAGCCTCTAGTCGATGATCAATGGCCACACAACCCCCATTTTTGTCGAAAATAGCCATGAATGACCATTTTCAAAAATACCAAAGGCTAACACGTACGGATTTTTAACCAAGAAATGGTCTCCACCAGAAATCCAAGAATGTGATCTATGGCAAGGAAACATATGTGGGGTGAGGTGTATGAGCCTCTGGTCGACGATCAATGGCCACACAACCCCAATTTTGCCGAAAATAGCCATGAATGACCATTTTCAATAATACCGAAGGCTAAGACCTACAGATTTTTGACCAAGAAATGGTCTCCACCAGAAATCCAAGAATGTGATATATGGCAAGGAAACATATGTGGGGTGAGGTGTATGAGCCTCTGGTCGATGATCAATGGCACACAACCCCCATTTTTGTCGAAAATAGCCATGAACGACCATTTTCAATAATACCGAAGGCTAACACCTACGGATTTTTGACCAAGAAATGGTCTCCACCAGAAATCCAAGAATGTGATCTACGACAAGGAAACATATGTGGGGTGAGGTGTATGAGCGTCTGGTCGATGTTCAATGGCCACACAACCCCCATTTTTGTCGAAAATAGCCATGAATGACCATTTACAATAATAACGAAGGCTAACACCTATGGATTTTTGACCAAGAAATGGTCTCCACCAGAAATCCAAGAATGTGATCTATGGCAAGGAAACATATGTGGGGTGAGGTGTATGAGCCTCTGGTCGATGATCAATGGCCACACAACCCCTATTTTTTATGAAAATAGCCATGAGCGACCTTGAAAATAGCCATGAGCGACCATTTTCAATAATACTAGAGGCTAACACGTACGGATTTTTGACCAAGAAATGGTCTCCACCAGAAATCCAAGAATGTGATATATGGCAAGGAAACATATGTGGGTTGAGGTGTATGAGCCTCTGGTCGATGATCAATGGCACACCACCCCCGTTTTTGTCGAAAATAGCCATGAACGACCATTTTCAATAATACCGAAGGCTAACACCTACGGATTTTTGACCAAGAAATGGCCTCCACCAGAAATCCAAGAATGTGATCTACGACAAGGAAACATATGTGGGGTGAGGTGTATGAGCCTCTGGTCGATGATCAATGGCCACACAACCCCCATTTTTTATGAAAATATCCATGAATGACCATTTTCAAAAATACCAAAGGCTAACACGTACGGATTTTTAACCAAGAAATGGTCTCCACCAGTAATCCAAGAATGTGATCTATGGTAAGGAAACATATGTGGGGTGAGGTGTATGAGCCTCTAGTCGACGATCAATGGCCACACAACCCCCATTTTGCCGAAAATAGCCATGAATGACCATTTTCAATAATACCGAAGGCTAAGACCTACGGATTTTTGACCAAGAAATGGTCTCCACCAGAAATCCAAGAATGTGATCTATGGCAAGGAAACATATGTGGGGTGAGGTGTATGAGCCTCTGTTCGACGATCAATGGCCACACAACCCCCATTTTTGTCGAAAATAGCCATGAACGACCATTTTCAATAATATCGAAGGCTAACACCTACGGATTTTTGACCAAGAAATGGTCTCCACCAGAAATCCAAGAATGTGATCTACGACAAGGAAACATATGTGGGGTGAGGTGTATGAGCCTCTGGTCGATGATCAATGGCCACACAACCCCCATTTTTATGAAAATAGCCATGAATGACCATTTTCAAAAATACCAAAGGCTAACACGTACGGATTTTTAACCAAAAATGGTCTCCACCAGAAATCCAAGAATGTGATCTATGGCAAGGAAACATATGTGGGGTGAGGTGTATGAGCCTCTGGTCGACGATCAATGGCCACACAACCCCCATTTTTTATGAAAATAGCCATGAGCGACCTTGAAAATAGCCATGAGCGACCATTTTCAATAATACTAGAGGCTAAGACCTACGGATTTTTGACCAAGAAATGCTCTCCACCAGAAATCCAAGAATGTGATCTACGACAAGGAAACATATGTGGGGTGAGGTTTATGAGCCTCTAATCGATGATAAATGGCCACACAACACCCATTTTTTATGAAAATAGCCATGAGCGACCTTGAAAATAGCCATGAGCGACCATTTTCAATAATACTAGAGGCTAACACCTACGGATTTTTGACCAAGAAATGGTCTCCACCAGAAATCCAAGAATGTGATCTACGACAAGGAAACATATGTGGGGTGAGGTGTATGAGCCTCTGGTCGATGATCAATGGCCACACAACCCCCATTTTTGTCGAAAATAGCCATGAACGACCATTTTCAATAATAACGAAGGCTAACACCTACAGATTTTTGACCAAGAAATGGTCTCCACAAGAAATCCAAGAATGTGATCTATGACAAGGAAACATATGTGGGGTGAGGTGTATGAGCCTCTAGTCGATGATCAATGGCCACACAACCCCCATTTTTGTCGAAAATAGCCATGAATGACGATTTTCAAAAATACCAAAGGCTAACACGTACGGATTTTTTACCAAGAAATGGTCTCCACCAGAAATCCAAGAATGTGATCTATGGCAAGGAAACATATGTGGGGTGAGGTGTACGAGCCTCTGGTCGATGATCAATGGCCACACAACCCCCATTTTGCCGAAAATAGCCATGAACGACCATTTTCAATAATACCGAAGGCTAACACGTACGAGTTTTTAACCAAGAAATGGTCTCCACCAGAAATCCAAGAATGTGATCTATGGCAAGGAAACATATGTGGGGTGAGGTTTATGAGCCTCTAGTCGATGATAAATGGCCACACAACCCCCATTTTTTATGAAAATAGCCATGAGCGACCATTTTCAATAATACTAGAGGCTAAGACCTACGGATTTTTGACCAAGAAATGGTCTCCACCAGAAATCCAAGAATGTGATCTATGGCAAGGAAACATATGTGGGGTGAGGTGTATGAGCCTCTGGTCGATGATCAATGGCCACACAACCCCCATTTTGCCGAAAATAGCCATGAATGACCATTTTCAATAATACCGAAGGCTAACACGTACGAGTTTTTAACCAAGAAATGGTTTCCACCAGAAATCCAAGAATGTAATCTATGGCAAGGAAACATATGTGGGG
>NW_023367276.1:0-27500 GCF_902167145.1 Zea mays
GTATAGTAGTAGTAGTAGTAGTATAGTAGTAGTAGTAGTAGTAGTAGTATAGTAGTAGTAGTAGTAGTAGTAGTAGTAGTAGTAGTAGTAGTAGTATAGTAGTAGTAGTAGTATAGTAGTAGTAGTAGTAGTAGTAGTAGTAGTAGTAGTATAGTAGTAGTAGTAGTACTATAGTAGTAGTAGTAGTAGTAGTAGTAGTATAATAGTAGTAGTAGTAGTATAGTAGTAGTAGTAGTAGTAGTAGTAGTAGTAGTATAGTAGTAGTAGTAGAAGTAGTATAGTATTAGTAGTAGTAGTATAGTAGTAGTAGTAGTAGTAGTAGTAGTAGTAGTATAGTAGTAGTAGTAGTATAGTAGTAGTAGTAGTACTATAGTAGTAGTAGTATAGTAGTAGTAGTAGTAGTAGTAGTAGTAGTAGTAGTAGTAGTATAGTAGTAGTAGTATAGTAGTAGTAGTATAGTAGTAGTAGTAGTAGTATAGTAGTAGTAGTAGTAATAGTAGTAGTAGTAGTATAGTAGTAGTAGTAGTAGTATAGTAGTAGTAGTAGTAGTAGTAGTATAGTAGTAGTAGTAGTATAGTAGTAGTAGTAGTAGTAGTAGTAGTAGTATAGTAGTAGTAGTAGTAGTAGTAGTAGTAGTAGTAGTAGTAGTAGTAGTAGTAGTAGTAGTATAGTAGTAGTAGTAGTAGTATAGTAGTAGTAGTAGTAGTATAGTAGTAGTAGTACTATAGTAGTAGTAGTAGTAGTAGTAGTAGTAGTAGTAGTAGTAGTAGTAGTAGTAGTAGTAGTAGTAGTAGTAGTAGTAGTAGTAGTATAGTAGTAGTAGTAGTGTTGGGGTTGTGCTTCGGTGTGCCGAAGGTCTCACACGAAGAAGCAGCTTCGGCTGAAGTCATCTCCAAGAGATGGCCGAAGGTCCCTTTTTATGGAGCTTCGGCGTTTTAAACCGACATAGAGATAGAATGACCTTTTTATACATATAGGTCTGAGTCAATGCTGTAAACTTTCGCAAGGGACATAATTGTAATTTGTCACAGGCTGCGACCTGTGCCTATAAATAGATGAACAGTATCTCTGTACTGTTCACGTGAACCTGTCATTTGCTTTCGCATCACGCTTGTACTTCTGTCTTCCGCAGGACCGAAGGTACATTTGTAAATCAAAGTCATTTATATTCATTAATACAAGTAGAGATAATTCTATGACAATATTTAAATGTTTATTACATATTCTATAATTTATGTGAACGCATCATTCTTCGTTGTTATGCTTACGAAGGTATGTCCTTCGTAACCTTCGTCCAAGATGCTTTATATCCTGAAGGGATATATCGTTATGGAGGACGAAGGATCTTAACACTTAACATTTTTTGTGTTGCCTTGTTCTTAATTCTTAGCATTTGAGAACAAGTCCCCAACATTGGCGCCCACCTCCGGTCAACTCACTTCCACCTTTCTGAGCTGATGGCTTCGTTCAACACTCATGCTGGAGCTGCTTCGGCTTCGAAGCTGGTGCTCCCGATAACAGGTGGTTCTTGCTCAGAGCCAGCTAGCAAAAAGCAGAAGAAGGAGGCTCAGAGAAGGGTGCAGCATGTTGGAGTGCAGGGACCCTTCATTAAGTCAAAATGGTCTCACATTCCAATTACCTTCTCTCAGGAAGATCTTCAGCTCAAGGACTATCCTCACAATGATGCTATGGTCATTTCTTGTGTGATCAAAGGGTTTCTGGTTCACAATGTCCTAGTTGACACAGGCAGTGCAGCTGACATTATATTTGCCAAAGCCTTCAGACAGATGCAGGAGCCTGAAGACAAGATTCATGATGCTACGCACCCTCTTTGTGGCTTCGGAGGGCGGCAGATTGTGGCACTCGGGAAGATTACCATGCCGGTAACCTTCGGATTTGTTAATAACACAAGGACTGAGCAAATTGTGTTTGATATTGTTGACATGGAATACCCCTACAACGCCATCATTGGTCGTGGTACCCTAAATGCTTTTGAAGCAATTCTTCACCCAGCTTATCTCTGCATGAAGATACCTTCGGACCAAGGGCCTATTGCTATTCATGGGAGTCAGGAAGCTGCCAGAAGGGCCGAAGGAAGCTGGACTGATTCCAAGGCAATCCATAATATAGATGGAGCTGAAGCTTGTGAACAGTACAAGTTCAGGAGGGAAAAAGCAGCTTCGGCTGATCAGCCGAAGCCCATGCTGCTGTGTGAGGATATAGCAGAGCAGAAGGTGCTATTGGGCTCGCAATTATCTGAAGATCAAGAGAAAACCTTGATAAGGTTTTTATTCAACAATAAAGATGTTTTTGCATGGTCAGCCAATGATCTATGTGGAGTGAATAGGGATGTTATTGAACATTCGCTCAATATTGACCCATCCTTCAGACCCCGCAAGCAGAGGCTTCGGAAAATGTCTGATGACAAGGCCGAAGGGGCTCGCAACGAAGTAAAAAGACTCCTAAGTGCAGGAGTTATCAGAGAAGTAAAGTATCCAGAATGGCTAGCTAACACTGTTATGGTGAAGAAGGCCAATGGAAAGTGGAGAATGTGTATTGATTTCACAGATCTCAACAAGGCTTGTCCGAAAGATGAGTTCCCGCTGCCAAGGATAGACTCTTTAGTTGATGCAGCAGCTTCTTCGGAACTCATGAGTCTCCTGGATTGTTACTCAGGCTATCATCAAATCTGGATGAAAAAGGAGGATGAGCCGAAGACTAGTTTCATAACCCCAAGTGGTACATATTGCTATCTTCGGATGCCTGAGGGGCTTAAGAATGCTGGAGGGAGTTTCAGCAGGATGACTGCGAAGGTTCTCCAATCTCAGATAGGCAGAAATGTGTTGACCTATGTTGATGACATTATTGTAAAAAGCACGAAGCAAGAAGACCATATTGCTGATCTGCAGGAGACCTTCGCCAGCTTCAGACAAGCTGGTCTGAAGCTGAATCCAGAAAAATGTGTCTTCGGAGTGAAGAAGGGTAAGTTCCTTGGATGCTTGGTTTCAACAAAGGGAATTGAAGCTAACCCAAATAAAATCGAAGCTATACTTCGAATGGAGCCACCAACCACAAGAAAGGGGGCCCAAAGATTGACAGGAAGACTGGCTTCTCTTAACAGATTTATATCCAGATCAGCGGAAAGAAATCTACCCTTCTTCGAGGTGCTAAAATCAGCTGAAGTCTTTCAATGGGGCCCAGCTCAACAAAAAGCTTTCGAAGAACTCAAGCAATACCTGATAGATCTAACAACATTAACTCCACCAATGCCAGGGGCTCCTCTATTGTTGTATGTGGCAGCTTCGCACTCAGCAGTAAGTGCGGCACTTGTGCAGGAGAAGTTTGATGGACAAATCAAGAAGCAGGTCCCAGTATATTTTGTATCTGAGGTCCTTAGTGTCTCAAAGAAAAATTATACAGAACTGGAGAAGGTGTTGTATGCCGTTCTAATGGCATCCAGGAAGCTTCGGCATTATTTTCAGGCATATAATATTATTGTTCCTTCTTCGCAGCCGTTGAAAGATATCATGAGAAATAAAGAAGCTACTGGCCGAATTGGAAAATGGGCTGCGGAGCTTAATGAATTTTACATTGATTATGTGCACAGATCCTCGATTCAGTCTCAAGCATTGGCGGATTTTATTGCCGACTGGACGCCAGGGGCTCAGGGCGAAGAAGCAAATAAAGATGCCGAAGCATGGACAGTGTTTTGTGATGGCTCCTGGGGAACCTTCGGAGCAGGAGCAGCTGCTGTTTTGGTTTCACCGTCCAAGGTTAAAACTTGCTATGCAGCAAGACTGGATTTCAGCTGCACAAATAATATTGCTGAGTACGAAGCCTTGCTCCTGGGCCTTCGGAAACTAAAGGCGATGGGGATCAGGAGGGCGATCCTTAAAACTGATTCTCAGATTGTTTCGGGTCATATTGACAAAAGTTGCAAGGCTAAAGACCCGAAGCTTGAAAAATACTTAGACACAGTCCGAAGGATCGAAGCTTCCTTCGAAGGATTTTCTGTTAAGAATATCCCTCGAGGGCAAAATGAACATGCTGATTTGTTAGCCAGGTCTGCAGCACAGGGGCTACCGCTACCTTCGGATGTATTCTTCGAAACAATAAAGGCACCTTCAGTGGAGTTACTTGAAAGAGCAGTTCTTACTATCTCTCCCGTGTACAGTGAAGATTGGAGAACTGAAATAATTTCTTACCTTCAGGGCAACTTCCTATCAGATGACGAAGCTTATAATAAAAGAATAGAGGCAAGAGCTCGTCCGTATATCATTATAGAAGGGGAGTTATACAAGCATGGAGTTTGTGCCCCGCTGCTCAAGTGCTTGTCTAGAGCCGAAGGTATAGAGTTGATGAAGGAGATACATGCAGGCCTTTGTGGATCCCACATCGGATCCAGGCCGTTACTTGGAAAAGTGTTCCGACAAGGTTTTTATTGGCCGAAGGCAGCTTCGGATGCAGCTGAGTTAGTTCAAAAGTGCGAAGGTTGTCAGAAATGTGCAAGAGATCAAAAACAACCTTCGTCTTTGACACAGCTAATACAACCCATCTGGCCATTGCAAAGGTGGGGCCTCGATTTGCTGGGCCCATTACCACCGGCTCAAGGCAATCTGAAATATGTTGTAGTTGCTGTGGAATATTTTTCCAAATGGATTGAGGCGAAGCCATTAGCTACAATAACTTCGGCCACTGTCCAAAAATTTTTCTGGCAGAATATTGTCTGTCGCTTCGGAGTGCCGAAGGCTATAACTGTAGATAATGGAACACAATTTGACTCCGAAGAATTCAGAAATTTTTGTGATCAAATTGGCACGAAGATCCACTTTGCGTCAGTCAGGCACCCGGAGTCAAATGGGCTTGTTGAAAGGGCCAACGGCATCATAATGACAGGAATGATGAAGCTAATCTTCAATCAACCAAGGGGAAAGTGGCCAGATCAGCTTACCAAAGTGGTATGGAGCCATAACACAACAACATCAAGATCTACAGGCTTTACCCCATTTAAGTTATTATTTGGTGACGAAGCAATAACCCCGGAAGAAGCCAAAGCTGGGTCAATAAGAGTGGTAGCTTCGGCAGAATCAAGTCCCGAAGATGCTTGTCTCGTGGAAAAAGATGCCTTAGAAGGGATCAGGCTTCAGGCCGTGGAGAATATCAATAAGTACCAGGCTGAAACAGTCAAATGGCGAGATAGAAAGGTCCGGCTAAAAAATATTGAGCCAGGACACTTGGTGCTTCGGAGAGTGGCCAATCCAGATACAGTGGGCAAATTGCAACTGAAATGGGAAGGGCCTTTCTTAGTAGCATCTTCGTCAAGGCCTGGTTCGTACAGACTGAAGGACATGGATGGCAATGAGATTCCAAGATCTTGGAATGCGGATGAGCTTCGGCGGTTTTATGTATAACTCGATGTAATTTTGACTTTTCTTCTTTTTCATGGCACCCTTTTCCTTTCTAAAGGGGGAGAAAGGTTTTTAATGGGGCCATCGTATGTAATTTCCTTTTTAGTTTTATAAGAGCAAAATCCCCCAAAGATGTACATGTAAAAGCTGAGAACGCACCATCGAGTGCCGAAACTGAAAAAGAGAAAAAGCTCCGAAGACGTCCCTAAGGGGATGCAGAGCTTACAGCGAAAAGTCAACGCTGATTCCGCCGAAAGTAAAAGGCGAAGAAGCTCCAAAGACGTTCCCAAGGGAATGCAGAGCTTATACCGTCTAAGTAAAAGACGAAGAAGCTCCAAAGACGTCCCTAAGGGGATGCAGAGCTTACAGCGAAAAGTCAACGCTGATATTGCCTAAGTAAGAGGCGAAGAAGCTCCAAAGTCGTTCCTAAGGGAATGCAGAGCTAATGTGTGGTTATTTCCAAGTAATGGCTGACAATATGGCTTCGAACATATGCTTCGGACATTCATTCGTGCATTACATTACATCATAACATTCGCATGCATAAGCATTCATTCATAGCATTTGTGTTCCCAAGTGGCTGCTTCGGCAAAAAAGCTTCGGAGAAGTGCCTTTATATGACTTATTACGCTATGTTGTGTGCAAAAGTGAAAAGTTCCGTTGCTTTGGCACAAAGAAAAGTTTCAGTATAAGGGAGAACTGGATTTTTATGAATCATTGTGTAAAAGAGTAGTAGTCTTTTATGTCTTGCTATGTAAAAGCTTCGGCAGAAAGAAGAAATAGTCTTTTATGTCTTGCTATGTAAAAGCTTCGGCAGAAAGAAGAAGTAGTCTTTTATGCCTTGCTATGTAAAAGCTTCGGCAGAAAGAAGAAGTAGTTTTTTATGTTTTGCTATGTGAAGAAAAGCTTTGGCAAAAAGAGGAAGCGATCGTTTAGGCTTCGTTGTGTACGAAAAGAAGGGAAGGTGTTTTTTTTCGCCTTCGGCTCAAAATACTGATTTCGTCCACATCAAAGCGACTCAATCGAAGGGTAAGGATATATTACAAGGTATGTACAAAGTTCCTTGAGAACAGTTCAATTGTATTTACAAAATTTGTTACAAAAAGTATCCTGAGTTTTTTCCTATAGTACATTTCTACTGATCTTCATTAAGCTTCAGCTTCGGCGACAGCTTCGGCGACAGTTTCGGCGACATAACTTAGGCATCATCTTCACCTTCGTCAACCTACATAAATCAAGGAATCGTGAGTGAAAATCAAGTGCAAAGAAAAAGGTAAGTACGAAGTATTATCTCTTACTGGTTCAAGATGGCTTCGTGCTTCATCTCCAGCCTTCTCCCGCCCGCCTTTTGTCCATATCATTTTTATAAATCTGTTGGAGATACTTCGGGCAAGGTCAGGCATATCATCCAGGATCGGTCCTGCGGAAGACAGAAGTACAAGCGTGATGCGAAAGCAAATGACAGGTTCCCGTGAACAGTACAGAGATACTGTTCATCTATTTATAGGCACAGGTCGCAGCCTGTGACAAATTACAATTATGTCCCTTGCGAAAGTTTACAGCATTGACTCAGACCTATATGTATAAAAAGGTCATTCTATCTCTATGTCGGTTTAAAACGCCGAAGCTCCATAAAAAGGGACCTTCGGCCATCTCTTGGAGATGACTTCAGCCGAAGCTGTTTCTTCGTGTGAGACCTTCGGCACACCGAAGCACAACCCCAACAGTAGCCCCTTTCGCGGTGCTAGATCGTTCTTCGTAACGAGCTTGACCCGTGAAAAAAGCCTCTTCAGCTTCGGGAAGCCGAAGGTCCAAAAAACACCTTCCCTGAGCTCGTTGCGGAGAAACGATCCGACTTCCGAGCGCGTGTCGGTCCCACCTTGCAGAGTTACTGTTTGATCCTTGCGGTCCACTGCGCAGCGGGTACAAGTTACTGCGCGCCTGGTGTAACAATTCCGCCACTTCGCCTTCTTACCTGCAGCACTATATAAACTGACAAGTAGTTGTGAAGTTACCACAGCATTCATTGCTATTTGCACTGTTTTGCTGCCAAAATTTTTAACCATCGCCGAAGCTTGTTTGTCAGAATTGAACGAAGCTCCATCTTGAAACCTCCTTCGGAGAAAAAAGTATTAAAGTTTCACAAGTTCATAGCTAAATGGCCAGAATCCGTTCTACTGCTAGGATTGAACGCGAGGGGGAGGAAACTGAAGCTTCGGAGACCGTCCCTATCTCCGAAGCCATGCAACGGTCCGGGCTAGTGATTTCGGAAAAGATTCCTATTGATGATGCAGAACAAGCAATCGCTGAAGCAGAAGGAGAAGAAGCTGAGGAAACAAACTCCGAAGATGATTATCACCTTGCCACACCAAGCAAACCCAGCCATTTGGACTTCGGGAAATCTACTGTTTCGAAGGCTGACTTGTCCAAGATGGTAAAGTCAGGCTATTTTACTGAAAATCAAAAGAAGCTACTACGCTTCGGAGGAGAAGAGACTACCCCAAAGCCGGAGAAAGATGAAATTGTTATTTTTAAAAGCTTCTTAAAGGCTGGGTTGAGATTCCCCCTTCACGGGATTATTGCAGAGATATTGAATAATTTTGTAATCTATTTTCACCAGCTAACCCCTAACGCTATCGTTAGGCTTAGTGTTTATATTTGGGCACTCCGAAGCCAGGCGGTGGAACCGTTTGCGGACAGCTTTTGCCGAGTTCATGAACTGCACTATCAGACAAAGGCTAGAAAGGATGGATTACATGACAACTTTGGTTGCTATAATTTTGCTTATCGGAAAACTTCAAAGTGTCCTGTGATTAGCTACCGAAGCAAATGGGCAGCAGGGTGGAAATCGGAATGGTTCTATGTTAAGGTTGATGATGATAAAGAGAAGCTTGTGCAAAGCCCACTGGAACTGACCTTCGGAGAAACCCGCCCCCAGTGCCACATGTTACCAGAGGGTCCAACTCAAAAAGCAATGTATGAATTCAAAATAATTGCAGAAAATATCGGTACAAGGGACCTGGTCCAGGAATTCTTGGCTTTCAAAGTTTTCCCTAGTGTAAAAGAGTGGGAAATGCCGAAGCTGGAGGGGGAAAAGAAAAAGGGTGAACTTGTACGCTTGCCTTACTACTTCAAATTTAAGAAATTCTTTAAAACTCCTTGCCAAGAGTGGCTAGATACGATTGAAGTGATGTGCAACGAAATACTTGGTAATTATTCCAAGAAAGAAGATCAATTGATGACTGCAGCCTTCGGCAGCCGTCCAAAACGAAGGCTGAACCGAGTACTGGACGCCCTGGGCTTCGAATACCCAGACTACGAAGATCTGAACAAAGGTGCCAGGGGCCAAAAAAGGAAAAGGGCAACTGAAGCCTTAGATGAAGGTGAAAAAGAACCAATAAAGAAGAAAATTCAGAAGAAAAAGAAAACTTCTTCTCCGAAGCAACAAGTATGCGAAGCAGAAGAAACCCCCGCATCGCCTTCTGCTGCTGTTGTTGGGGAAATTCTGAAGGTAATGACTGAATCCTTACCTGCAAAGCTAAGTCCACTGGGTCCTCAACTGACAAAGTTTTTTCAGAAGGACAAGGAGCCCGAGAAATCAAGGAAAACAATCAAGGCGAAGAAACAAAGAATCATTACCGTGACAGAGGTAATTGACAAAACACCGCCGAGGGCTTCGGCCCAAAAAACACGAGCGGCTGTAGAGGGAGCAGATATTGAAATTGCACCTTCGGAGGCCGCAGCCGCCGAAGTTACCTCAGCTGAAGATTTTAATTTAGAGAGCACAATTGAACATATTGACCAAATGTTGCTAGACATGGCTGCAGAAGAAGCTGCTACTGCTGTCGGAGAAACTGTGACCGTAGCGTCAAAGAAAGGAAAAGAAATTGCTGACGAAGCTTCAAAAAACGAAACCTTCGCGTTTCAAAACTTAGTTGGAGAACATCTAACAAAAGCTGAAATAGAAGAGCTTAAAGAGTATGCCCAATCCTGCGGATACAAACCTGGGGCACTCCTCTTCGGAGGTGTTGATGATGAGAAGTTAAAGTGTATTCGGGACCAAACAGGGGCCAGAGTTATTAGTACTCTGTCCAAGAGTATTGGATTTCCGAAGCTAGAAGCAGATATCAGCCGTTACCGACGACAGCATGTCGTTGGTAGTTTGTTTTACTCCAACTTCAAGGTAAATGACTTGTCCCCTAACTTTTATTGCTCCTAACAAAAACATGTCTGATGAAGGTTGTGTTTGTGTAGAGTATGCTATTGAGCAAGGCCTTGCAAATGCAGCAGGATCTTGAAGATAAAAAGCATGAAGTTATAATTGAAAATTTGGAAAACAAAATAAAGGAACAATCAGATGCTTTTGAGAAAAAGAACTTCGAACTCCAGGCAGCCGAAGGTTTACTGGCGGAAGCTGAAGCAAAAATATTAGAACTGAACACGAAGCTTCTCCGCCAGTCTGAGCAGTTCGAACAAGAAAAACAAGATCTCAATGCAAAACTTGAAGCCGAAGCTCAGCAAAATTCAGATTTGAGAAAACTACTGACAAATCTTCAAGAAAAATGCCTAGAATTTAGCAACAAGTGCATTCAGCGACTAAGAAAGATTTTTCATTCGGTTGGAGCTAGCAGCGAAAAATTTACCCCCTCAGCTGAAGACCTACCGCAAACCTTCGAACACATTGAGGGGGAAATTGACGAGCTCGACGAAGTCATAGCTGGGCATGGTGATTTCTGTGCCTGGGTAGCTTCTCGAGGAACTGCTGCAGCTTTCATGAAGGCTGGCTGTGAACATGGAAAAGTTGTTAACAGGCCCAACTTCGCCTTATCTCCATCAATCCTGGATGATATGCCTGACCTTGCCCGAAGTATCTCCAACAGATTTATAAAAATGATATGGACAAAAGGCGGGCGGGAGAAGGCTGGAGATGAAGCACGAAGCCATCTTGAACCAGTAAGAGATAATACTTCGTACTTACCTTTTTCTTTGCACTTGATTTTCACTCACGATTCCTTGATTTATGTAGGTTGACGAAGGTGAAGATGATGCCTAAGTTATGTCGCCGAAACTGTCGCCGAAGCTGTCGCCGAAGCTGAAGCTTAATGAAGATCAGTAGAAATGTACTATAGGAAAAAACTCAGGATACTTTTTGTAACAAATTTTGTAAATACAATTGAACTGTTCTCAAGGAACTTTGTACATACCTTGTAATATATCCTTACCCTTCGATTGAGTCGCTTTGATGTGGACGAAATCAGTATTTTGAGCCGAAGGCGAAAAAAACACCTTCCCTTCTTTTCGTACACAACGAAGCCTAAACGATCGCTTCCTCTTTTTGCCAAAGCTTTTCTTCACATAGCAAAACATAAAAAACTACTTCTTCTTTCTGCCGAAGCTTTTACATAGCAAGACATAAAAGACTACTTCTTCTTTCTGCCGAAGCTTTTACATAGCAAGACATAAAAGACTATTTCTTCTTTCTGCCGAAGCTTTTACATAGCAAGACATAAAAGACTACTACTCTTTTACACAATGATTCATAAAAATCCAGTTCTCCCTTATACTGAAACTTTTCTTTATGCCAAAGCAACGGAACTTTTCACTTTTGCACACAACATAGCGTAATAAGTCATATAAAGGCACTTCTCCGAAGCTTTTTTGCCGAAGCAGCCACTTGGGAACACAAATGCTATGAATGAATGCTTATGCATGCGAATGTTATGATGTAATGTAATGCACGAATGAATGTCCGAAGCATATGTTCGAAGCCATATTGTCAGCCATTACTTGGAAATAACCACACATTAGCTCTGCATTCCCTTAGGAACGACTTTGGAGCTTCTTCGCCTCTTACTTAGGCAATATCAGCGTTGACTTTTCGCTGTAAGCTCTGCATCCCCTTAGGGACGTCTTTGGAGCTTCTTCGTCTTTTACTTAGACGGTATAAGCTCTGCATTCCCTTGGGAACGTCTTTGGAGCTTCTTCGTCTTTTACTTAGACGGCATAAGCTCTGCATTCCCTTGGGAACGTCTTTGGAGCTTCTTCGCCTTTTACTTTCGGCGGAATCAGCGTTGACTTTTCGCTGTAAGCTCTGCATCCCCTTAGGGACGTCTTCGGAGCTTTTTCTCTTTTTCAGTTTCGGCACTCGATGGTGCGTTCTCAGCTTTTACATGTACATCTTTGGGGGATTTTGCTCTTATAAAACTAAAAAGGAAATTACATACGATGGCCCCATTAAAAACCTTTCTCCCCCTTTAGAAAGGAAAAGGGTGCCATGAAAAAGAAGAAAAGTCAAAATTACATCGAGTTATACATAAAACCGCCGAAGCTCATCCGCATTCCAAGATCTTGGAATCTCATTGCCATCCATGTCCTTCAGTCTGTACGAACCAGGCCTTGACGAAGATGCTACTAAGAAAGGCCCTTCCCATTTCAGTTGCAATTTGCCCACTGTATCTGGATTGGCCACTCTCCGAAGCACCAAGTGTCCTGGCTCAATATTTTTTAGCCGGACCTTTCTATCTCGCCATTTGACTGTTTCAGCCTAGTACTTATTGATATTCTCCACGGCCTGAAGCCTGATCCCTTCTAAGGCATCTTTTTCCACGAGACAAGCATCTTCGGGACTTGATTCTGCCGAAGCTACCACTCTTATTGACCCAGCTTTGGCTTCTTCCGGGGTTATTGCTTCGTCACCAAATAATAACTTAAATGGGGTAAAGCCTGTAGATCTTGATGTTGTTGTGTTATGGCTCCATACCACTTTGGTAAGCTGATCTGGCCACTTTCCCCTTGGTTGATTGAAGATTAGCTTCATCATTCCTGTCATTATGATGCCGTTGGCCCTTTCAACAAGCCCATTTGACTCCGGGTGCCTGACTGACGCAAAGTGGATCTTCGTGCCAATTTGATCACAAAAATTTCTGAATTCTTCGGAGTCAAATTGTGTTCCATTATCTACAGTTATAGCCTTCGGCACTCCGAAGCGACAGACAATATTCTGCCAGAAAAATTTTTGGACAGTGGCCGAAGTTATTGTAGCTAATGGCTTCGCCTCAATCCATTTGGAAAAATATTCCACAGCAACTACAACATATTTCAGATTGCCTTGAGCCGGTGGTAATGGGCCCAGCAAATCGAGGCCCCACCTTTGCAATGGCCAGATGGGTTGTATTAGCTGTGTCAAAGACGAAGGTTGTTTTTGATCTCTTGCACATTTCTGACAACCTTCGCACTTTTGAACTAACTCAGCTGCATCCGAAGCTGCCTTCGGCCAATAAAAACCTTGTCGGAACACTTTTCCAAGTAACGGCCTGGATCCGATGTGGGATCCACAAAGGCCTGCATGTATCTCCTTCATCAACTCTATACCTTCGGCTCTAGACAAGCACTTGAGCAGCGGGGCACAAACTCCATGCTTGTATAACTCCCCTTCTATAATGATATACGGACGAGCTCTTGCCTCTATTCTTTTATTATAAGCTTCGTCATCTGATAGGAAGTTGCCCTGAAGGTAAGAAATTATTTCAGTTCTCCAATCTTCACTGTACACGGGAGAGATAGTAAGAACTGCTCTTTCAAGTAACTCCACTGAAGGTGCCTTTATTGTTTCGAAGAATACATCCGAAGGTAGCGGTAGCCCCTGTGCTGCAGACCTGGCTAACAAATCAGCATGTTCATTTTGCCCTCGAGGGATATTCTTAACAGAAAATCCGTCGAAGGAAGCTTCGATCCTTCGGACTGTGTCTAAGTATTTTTCAAGCTTCGGGTCTTTAGCCTTGCAACTTTTGTCAATATGACCCGAAACAATCTGAGAATCAGTTTTAAGGATCGCCCTCCTGATCCCCATCGCCTTTAGTTTCCGAAGGCCCAGGAGCAAGGCTTCGTACTCAGCAATATTATTTGTGCAGCTGAAATCCAGTCTTGCTGCATAGCAAGTTTTAACCTTGGACGGTGAAACCAAAACAGCAGCTGCTCCTGCTCCGAAGGTTCCCCAGGAGCCATCACAAAACACTGTCCATGCTTCGGCATCTTTATTTGCTTCTTCGCCCTGAGCCCCTGGCGTCCAGTCGGCAATAAAATCCGCCAATGCTTGAGACTGAATCGAGGATCTGTGCACATAATCAATGTAAAATTCATTAAGCTCCGCAGCCCATTTTCCAATTCGGCCAGTAGCTTCTTTATTTCTCATGATATCTTTCAACGGCTGCGAAGAAGGAACAATAATATTATATGCCTGAAAATAATGCCGAAGCTTCCTGGATGCCATTAGAACGGCATACAACACCTTCTCCAGTTCTGTATAATTTTTCTTTGAGACACTAAGGACCTCAGATACAAAATATACTGGGACCTGCTTCTTGATTTGTCCATCAAACTTCTCCTGCACAAGTGCCGCACTTACTGCTGAGTGCGAAGCTGCCACATACAACAATAGAGGAGCCCCTGGCATTGGTGGAGTTAATGTTGTTAGATCTATCAGGTATTGCTTGAGTTCTTCGAAAGCTTTTTGTTGAGCTGGGCCCCATTGAAAGACTTCAGCTGATTTTAGCACCTCGAAGAAGGGTAGATTTCTTTCCGCTGATCTGGATATAAATCTGTTAAGAGAAGCCAGTCTTCCTGTCAATCTTTGGGCCCCCTTTCTTGTGGTTGGTGGCTCCATTCGAAGTATAGCTTCGATTTTATTTGGGTTAGCTTCAATTCCCTTTGTTGAAACCAAGCATCCAAGGAACTTACCCTTCTTCACTCCGAAGACACATTTTTCTGGATTCAGCTTCAGACCAGCTTGTCTGAAGCTGGCGAAGGTCTCCTGCAGATCAGCAATATGGTCTTCTTGCTTCGTGCTTTTTACAATAATGTCATCAACATAGGTCAACACATTTCTGCCTATCTGAGATTGGAGAACCTTCGCAGTCATCCTGCTGAAACTCCCTCCAGCATTCTTAAGCCCCTCAGGCATCCGAAGATAGCAATATGTACCACTTGGGGTTATGAAACTAGTCTTCGGCTCATCCTCCTTTTTCATCCAGATTTGATGATAGCCTGAGTAACAATCCAGGAGACTCATGAGTTCCGAAGAAGCTGCTGCATCAACTAAAGAGTCTATCCTTGGCAGCGGGAACTCATCTTTCGGACAAGCCTTGTTGAGATCTGTGAAATCAATACACATTCTCCACTTTCCATTGGCCTTCTTCACCATAACAGTGTTAGCTAGCCATTCTGGATACTTTACTTCTCTGATAACTCCTGCACTTAGGAGTCTTTTTACTTCGTTGCGAGCCCCTTCGGCCTTGTCATCAGACATTTTCCGAAGCCTCTGCTTGCGGGGTCTGAAGGATGGGTCAATATTGAGCGAATGTTCAATAACATCCCTATTCACTCCACATAGATCATTGGCTGACCATGCAAAAACATCTTTATTGTTGAATAAAAACCTTATCAAGGTTTTCTCTTGATCTTCAGATAATTGCGAGCCCAATAGCACCTTCTGCTCTGCTATATCCTCACACAGCAGCATGGGCTTCGGCTGATCAGCCGAAGCTGCTTTTTCCCTCCTGAACTTGTACTGTTCACAAGCTTCAGCTCCATCTATATTATGGATTGCCTTGGAATCAGTCCAGCTTCCTTCGGCCCTTCTGGCAGCTTCCTGACTCCCATGAATAGCAATAGGCCCTTGGTCCGAAGGTATCTTCATGCAGAGATAAGCTGGGTGAAGAATTGCTTCAAAAGCATTTAGGGTACCACGACCAATGATGGCGTTGTAGGGGTATTCCATGTCAACAATATCAAACACAATTTGCTCAGTCCTTGTGTTATTAACAAATCCGAAGGTTACCGGCATGGTAATCTTCCCGAGTGCCACAATCTGCCGCCCTCCGAAGCCACAAAGAGGGTGCGTAGCATCATGAATCTTGTCTTCAGGCTCCTGCATCTGTCTGAAGGCTTTGGCAAATATAATGTCAGCTGCACTGCCTGTGTCAACTAGGACATTGTGAACCAGAAACCCTTTGATCACACAAGAAATGACCATAGCATCATTGTGAGGATAGTCCTTGAGCTGAAGATCTTCCTGAGAGAAGGTAATTGGAATGTGAGACCATTTTGACTTAATGAAGGGTCCCTGCACTCCAACATGCTGCACCCTTCTCTGAGCCTCCTTCTTCTGCTTTTTGTTAGCTGGCTCTGAGCAAGAACCACCTGTTATCGGGAGCACCAGCTTCGAAGCCGAAGCAGCTCCAGCATGAGTGTTGAACGAAGCCATCAGCTCAGAAAGGTGGAAGTGAGTTGACCGGAGGTGGGCGCCAATGTTGGGGACTTGTTCTCAAATGCTTCGGTCCTGCGGAAGACAGAAGTACAAGCGTGATGCGAAAGCAAATGACAGGTTCCCGTGAACAGTACAGAGATACTGTTCATCTATTTATAGGCACAGGTCGCAGCCTGTGACAAATTACAATTATGTCCCTTGCGAAAGTTTACAGCATTGACTCAGACCTATATGTATAAAAAGGTCATTCTATCTCTATGTCGGTTTAAAACGCCGAAGCTCCATAAAAAGGGACCTTCGGCCATCTCTTGGAGATGACTTCAGCCGAAGCTGTTTCTTCGTGTGAGACCTTCGGCACACCGAAGCACAACCCCAACAGTAGCCCCTTTCGCGGTGCTAGATCGTTCTTCGTAACGAGCTTGACCCGTGAAAAAAGCCTCTTCAGCTTCGGGACGGTAATGATTCTTTGTTTCTTCGCCTTGATTGTTTTCCTTGATTTCTCGGGCTCCTTGTCCTTCTGAAAAAACTTTGTCAGTTGAGGACCCAGTGGACTTAGCTTTGCAGGTAAGGATTCAGTCATTACCTTCAGAATTTCCCCAACAACAGCAGCAGAAGGCGATGCGGGGGTTTCTTCTGCTTCGGATACTTGTTGCTTCGGAGAAGAAGTTTTCTTTTTCTTCTGAATTTTCTTCTTTATTGGTTCTTTTTCACCTTCATCTAAGGCTTCAGTTGCCCTTTTCCTTTTTTGGCCCCTGGCACCTTTGTTCAGATCTTCGTAGTCTGGGTATTCGAAGCCCAGGGCGTCCAGTACTCGGTTCAGCCTTCGTTTTGGACGGCTGCCGAAGGCTGCAGTCATCAATTGATCTTCTTTCTTGGAATAATTACCAAGTATTTCGTTGCACATCACTTCAATCGTATCTAGCCACTCTTGGCAAGGAGTTTTAAAGAATTTCTTAAATTTGAAGTAGTAAGGCAAGCGTACAAGTTCACCCTTTTTCTTTTCCCCCTCCAGCTTCGGCATTTCCCACTCTTTTACACTAGGGAAAACTTTGAAAGCCAAGAATTCCTGGACCAGGTCCCTTGTACCGATATTTTCTGCAATTATTTTGAATTCATACATTGCTTTTTGAGTTGGACCCTCTGGTAACATGTGGCACTGGGGGCGGGTTTCTCCGAAGGTCAGTTCCAGTGGGCTTTGCACAAGCTTCTCTTTATCATCATCAACCTTAACATAGAACCATTCCGATTTCCACCCTGCTGCCCATTTGCTTCGGTAGCTAATCACAGGACACTTTGAAGTTTTCCGATAAGCAAAATTATAGCAACCAAAGTTGTCATGTAATCCATCCTTTCTAGCCTTTGTCTGATAGTGCAGTTCATGAACTCGGCAAAAGCTGTCCGCAAACGGTTCCACCGCCTGGCTTCGGAGTGCCCAAATATAAACACTAAGCCTAACGATAGCGTTAGGGGTTAGCTGGTGAAAATAGATTCCAAAATTATTCAATATCTCTGCAATAATCCCGTGAAGGGGGAATCTCAACCCAGCCTTTAAGAAGCTTTTAAAAATAACAATTTCATCTTTCTCCGGCTTTGGGGTAGTCTCTTCTCCTCCGAAGCGTAGTAGCTTCTTTTGATTTTCAGTAAAATAGCCTGACTTTACCATCTTGGACAAGTCAGCCTTCGAAACAGTAGATTTCCCGAAGTCCAAATGGCTGGGTTTGCTTGGTGTGGCAAGGTGATAATCATCTTCGGAGTTTGTTTCCTCAGCTTCTTCTCCTTCTGCTTCAGCGATTGCTTGTTCTGCATCATCAATAGGAATCTTTTCCGAAATCACTAGCCCGGACCGTTGCATGGCTTCGGAGATAGGGACGGTCTCCGAAGCTTCAGTTTCCTCCCCCTCGCGTTCAATCCTAGCAGTAGATCGGATTCTGGCCATTTAGCTATGAACTTGTGAAACTTTAATACTTTTTTCTCCGAAGGAGGTTTCAAGATGGAGCTTCGTTCAATTCTGACAAACAAGCTTCGGCGATGGTTAAAAATTTTGGCAGCAAAACAGTGCAAATAGCAATGAATGCTGTGGTAACTTCACAACTACTTGTCAGTTTATATAGTGCTGCAGGTAAGAAGGCGAAGCGGCGGAATTGTTACACCAGGCGCGCAGTAACTTGTACCCGCTGCGCAGTGGACCGCAAGGATCAAACAGTAACTCTGCAAGGTGGGACCGACACGCGCTCGGAAGTCGGATCGTTTCTCCGCAACGAGCTCAGGGAAGGTGTTTTTTGGACCTTCGGCTTCCCGAAGCTGAAGAGGCTTTTTTCACGGGTCAAGCTCGTTACGAAGAACGATCTAGCACCGCGAAAGGGGCTACTGTTGGGGTTGTGCTTCGGTGTGCCGAAGGTCTCACACGAAGAAACAGCTTCGGCTGAAGTCATCTCCAAGAGATGGCCGAAGGTCCCTTTTTATGGAGCTTCGGCGTTTTAAACCGACATAGAGATAGAATGACCTTTTTATACATATAGGTCTGAGTCAATGCTGTAAACTTTCGCAAGGGACATAATTGTAATTTGTCACAGGCTGCGACCTGTGCCTATAAATAGATGAACAGTATCTCTGTACTGTTCACGTGAACCTGTCATTTGCTTTCGCATCACGCTTGTACTTCTGTCTTCCGCAGGACCGAAGGTACATTTGTAAATCAAAGTCATTTATATTCATTAATACAAGTAGAGATAATTCTGTGACAATATTTAAATGTTTATTACATATTCTATAATTTATGTGAATGCATCATTCTTCGTTGTTATGCTTACGAAGGTATGTCCTTCGTAACCTTCGTCCGAGATGCTTTATATCCTGAAGGGATATATCGTTATGGAGGACGAAGGATCTTAACACTTAACATTTTTTGTGTTGCCTTGTTCTTAATTCTTAGCATTTGAGAACAAGTCCCCAACATTGGCGCCCACCTCCGGTCAACTCACTTCCACCTTTCTGAGCTGATGGCTTCGTTCAACACTCATGCTGGAGCTGCTTCGGCTTCGAAGCTGGTGCTCCCGATAACAGGTGGTTCTTGCTCAGAGCCAGCTAACAAAAAGCAGAAGAAGGAGGCTCAGAGAAGGGTGCAGCATGTTGGAGTGCAGGGACCCTTCATTAAGTCAAAATGGTCTCACATTCCAATTACCTTCTCTCAGGAAGATCTTCAGCTCAAGGACTATCCTCACAATGATGCTATGGTCATTTCTTGTGTGATCAAAGGGTTTCTGGTTCACAATGTCCTAGTTGACACAGGCAGTGCAGCTGACATTATATTTGCCAAAGCCTTCAGACAGATGCAGGAGCCTGAAGACAAGATTCATGATGCTACGCACCCTCTTTGTGGCTTCGGAGGGCGGCAGATTGTGGCACTCGGGAAGATTACCATGCCGGTAACCTTCGGATTTGTTAATAACACAAGGACTGAGCAAATTGTGTTTGATATTGTTGACATGGAATACCCCTACAACGCCATCATTGGTCGTGGTACCCTAAATGCTTTTGAAGCAATTCTTCACCCAGCTTATCTCTGCATGAAGATACCTTCGGACCAAGGGCCTATTGCTATTCATGGGAGTCAGGAAGCTGCCAGAAGGGCCGAAGGAAGCTGGACTGATTCCAAGGCAATCCATAATATAGATGGAGCTGAAGCTTGTGAACAGTACAAGTTCAGGAGGGAAAAAGCAGCTTCGGCTGATCAGCCGAAGCCCATGCTGCTGTGTGAGGATATAGCAGAGCAGAAGGTGCTATTGGGCTCGCAATTATCTGAAGATCAAGAGAAAACCTTGATAAGGTTTTTATTCAACAATAAAGATGTTTTTGCATGGTCAGCCAATGATCTATGTGGAGTGAATAGGGATGTTATTGAACATTCGCTCAATATTGACCCATCCTTCAGACCCCGCAAGCAGAGGCTTCGGAAAATGTCTGATGACAAGGCCGAAGGGGCTCGCAACGAAGTAAAAAGACTCCTAAGTGCAGGAGTTATCAGAGAAGTAAAGTATCCAGAATGGCTAGCTAACACTGTTATGGTGAAGAAGGCCAATGGAAAGTGGAGAATGTGTATTGATTTCACAGATCTCAACAAGGCTTGTCCGAAAGATGAGTTCCCGCTGCCAAGGATAGACTCTTTAGTTGATGCAGCAGCTTCTTCGGAACTCATGAGTCTCCTGGATTGTTACTCAGGCTATCATCAAATCTGGATGAAAAAGGAGGATGAGCCGAAGACTAGTTTCATAACCCCAAGTGGTACATATTGCTATCTTCGGATGCCTGAGGGGCTTAAGAATGCTGGAGGGAGTTTCAGCAGGATGACTGCGAAGGTTCTCCAATCTCAGATAGGCAGAAATGTGTTGACCTATGTTGATGACATTATTGTAAAAAGCACGAAGCAAGAAGACCATATTGCTGATCTGCAGGAGACCTTCGCCAGCTTCAGACAAGCTGGTCTGAAGCTGAATCCAGAAAAATGTGTCTTCGGAGTGAAGAAGGGTAAGTTCCTTGGATGCTTGGTTTCAACAAAGGGAATTGAAGCTAACCCAAATAAAATCGAAGCTATACTTCGAATGGAGCCACCAACCACAAGAAAGGGGGCCCAAAGATTGACAGGAAGACTGGCTTCTCTTAACAGATTTATATCCAGATCAGCGGAAAGAAATCTACCCTTCTTCGAGGTGCTAAAATCAGCTGAAGTCTTTCAATGGGGCCCAGCTCAACAAAAAGCTTTCGAAGAACTCAAGCAATACCTGATAGATCTAACAACATTAACTCCACCAATGCCAGGGGCTCCTCTATTGTTGTATGTGGCAGCTTCGCACTCAGCAGTAAGTGCGGCACTTGTGCAGGAGAAGTTTGATGGACAAATCAAGAAGCAGGTCCCAGTATATTTTGTATCTGAGGTCCTTAGTGTCTCAAAGAAAAATTATACAGAACTGGAGAAGGTGTTGTATGCCGTTCTAATGGCATCCAGGAAGCTTCGGCATTATTTTCAGGCATATAATATTATTGTTCCTTCTTCGCAGCCGTTGAAAGATATCATGAGAAATAAAGAAGCTACTGGCCGAATTGGAAAATGGGCTGCGGAGCTTAATGAATTTTACATTGATTATGTGCACAGATCCTCGATTCAGTCTCAAGCATTGGCGGATTTTATTGCCGACTGGACGCCGGGGGCTCAGGGCGAAGAAGCAAATAAAGATGCCGAAGCATGGACAGTGTTTTGTGATGGCTCCTGGGGAACCTTCGGAGCAGGAGCAGCTGCTGTTTTGGTTTCACCGTCCAAGGTTAAAACTTGCTATGCAGCAAGACTGGATTTCAGCTGCACAAATAATATTGCTGAGTACGAAGCCTTGCTCCTGGGCCTTCGGAAACTAAAGGCGATGGGGATCAGGAGGGCGATCCTTAAAACTGATTCTCAGATTGTTTCGGGTCATATTGACAAAAGTTGCAAGGCTAAAGACCCGAAGCTTGAAAAATACTTAGACACAGTCCGAAGGATCGAAGCTTCCTTCGAAGGATTTTCTGTTAAGAATATCCCTCGAGGGCAAAATGAACATGCTGATTTGTTAGCCAGGTCTGCAGCACAGGGGCTACCGCTACCTTCGGATGTATTCTTCGAAACAATAAAGGCACCTTCAGTGGAGTTACTTGAAAGAGCAGTTCTTACTATCTCTCCCGTGTACAGTGAAGATTGGAGAACTGAAATAATTTCTTACCTTCAGGGCAACTTCCTATCAGATGACGAAGCTTATAATAAAAGAATAGAGGCAAGAGCTCGTCCGTATATCATTATAGAAGGGGAGTTATACAAGCATGGAGTTTGTGCCCCGCTGCTCAAGTGCTTGTCTAGAGCCGAAGGTATAGAGTTGATGAAGGAGATACATGCAGGCCTTTGTGGATCCCACATCGGATCCAGGCCGTTACTTGGAAAAGTGTTCCGACAAGGTTTTTATTGGCCGAAGGCAGCTTCGGATGCAGCTGAGTTAGTTCAAAAGTGCGAAGGTTGTCAGAAATGTGCAAGAGATCAAAAACAACCTTCGTCTTTGACACAGCTAATACAACCCATCTGGCCATTGCAAAGGTGGGGCCTCGATTTGCTGGGCCCATTACCACCGGCTCAAGGCAATCTGAAATATGTTGTAGTTGCTGTGGAATATTTTTCCAAATGGATTGAGGCGAAGCCATTAGCTACAATAACTTCGGCCACTGTCCAAAAATTTTTCTGGCAGAATATTGTCTGTCGCTTCGGAGTGCCGAAGGCTATAACTGTAGATAATGGAACACAATTTGACTCCGAAGAATTCAGAAATTTTTGTGATCAAATTGGCACGAAGATCCACTTTGCGTCAGTCAGGCACCCGGAGTCAAATGGGCTTGTTGAAAGGGCCAACGGCATCATAATGACAGGAATGATGAAGCTAATCTTCAATCAACCAAGGGGAAAGTGGCCAGATCAGCTTACCAAAGTGGTATGGAGCCATAACACAACAACATCAAGATCTACAGGCTTTACCCCATTTAAGTTATTATTTGGTGACGAAGCAATAACCCCGGAAGAAGCCAAAGCCGGGTCAATAAGAGTGGTAGCTTCGGCAGAATCAAGTCCCGAAGATGCTTGTCTCGTGGAAAAAGATGCCTTAGAAGGGATCAGGCTTCAGGCCGTGGAGAATATCAATAAGTACCAGGCTGAAACAGTCAAATGGCGAGATAGAAAGGTCCGGCTAAAAAATATTGAGCCAGGACACTTGGTGCTTCGAAGAGTGGCCAATCCAGATACAGTGGGCAAATTGCAACTGAAATGGGAAGGGCCTTTCTTAGTAGCATCTTCGTCAAGGCCTGGTTCGTACAGACTGAAGGACATGGATGGCAATGAGATTCCAAGATCTTGGAATGCGGATGAGCTTCGGCGGTTTTATGTATAACTCGATGTAATTTTGACTTTTCTTCTTTTTCATGGCACCCTTTTCCTTTCTAAAGGGGGAGAAAGGTTTTTAATGGGGCCATCGTATGTAATTTCCTTTTTAGTTTTATAAGAGCAAAATCCCCCAAAGATGTACATGTAAAAGCTGAGAACGCACCATCGAGTGCCGAAACTGAAAAAGAGAAAAAGCTCCGAAGACGTCCCTAAGGGGATGCAGAGCTTACAGCGAAAAGTCAACGCTGATTCCGCCGAAAGTAAAAGGCGAAGAAGCTCCAAAGACGTTCCCAAGGGAATGCAGAGCTTATACCGTCTAAGTAAAAGACGAAGAAGCTCCAAAGACGTCCCTAAGGGGATGCAGAGCTTACAGCGAAAAGTCAACGCTGATATTGCCTAAGTAAGAGGCGAAGAAGCTCCAAAGTCGTTCCTAAGGGAATGCAGAGCTAATGTGTGGTTATTTCCAAGTAATGGCTGACAATATGGCTTCGAACATATGCTTCGGACATTCATTCGTGCATTACATTACATCATAACATTCGCATGCATAAGCATTCATTCATAGCATTTGTGTTCCCAAGTGGCTGCTTCGGCAAAAAAGCTTCGGAGAAGTGCCTTTATATGACTTATTACGCTATGTTGTGTGCAAAAGTGAAAAGTTCCGTTGCTTTGGCACAAAGAAAAGTTTCAGTATAAGGGAGAACTGGATTTTTATGAATCATTGTGTAAAAGAGTAGTAGTCTTTTATGTCTTGCTATGTAAAAGCTTCGGCAGAAAGAAGAAATAGTCTTTTATGTCTTGCTATGTAAAAGCTTCGGCAGAAAGAAGAAGTAGTCTTTTATGTCTTGCTATGTAAAAGCTTCGGCAGAAAGAAGAAGTAGTTTTTTATGTTTTGCTATGTGAAGAAAAGCTTTGGCAAAAAGAGGAAGCGATCGTTTAGGCTTCGTTGTGTACGAAAAGAAGGGAAGGTGTTTTTTTCGCCTTCGGCTCAAAATACTGATTTCGTCCACATCAAAGCGACTCAATCGAAGGGTAAGGATATATTACAAGGTATGTACAAAGTTCCTTGAGAACAGTTCAATTGTATTTACAAAATTTGTTACAAAAAGTATCCTGAGTTTTTTCCTATAGTACATTTCTACTGATCTTCATTAAGCTTCAGCTTCGGCGACAGTTTCGGCGACATAACTTAGGCATCATCTTCACCTTCGTCAACCTACATAAATCAAGGAATCGTGAGTGAAAATCAAGTGCAAAGAAAAAGGTAAGTACGAAGTATTATCTCTTACTGGTTCAAGATGGCTTCGTGCTTCATCTCCAGCCTTCTCCCGCCCGCCTTTTGTCCATATCATTTTTATAAATCTGTTGGAGATACTTCGGGCAAGGTCAGGCATATCATCCAGGATTGATGGAGATAAGGCGAAGTTGGGCCTGTTAACAACTTTTCCATGTTCACAGCCAGCCTTCATGAAAGCTGCAGCAGTTCCTCGAGAAGCTACCCAGGCACAGAAATCACCATGCCCAGCTATGACTTCGTCGAGCTCGTCAATTTCCCCCTCAATGTGTTCGAAGGTTTGCGGTAGGTCTTCAGCTGAGGGGGTAAATTTTTCGCTGCTAGCTCCAACCGAATGAAAAATCTTTCTTAGTCGCTGAATGCACTTGTTGCTAAATTCTAGGCATTTTTCTTGAAGATTTGTCAGTAGTTTTCTCAAATCTGAATTTTGCTGAGCTTCGGCTTCAAGTTTTGCATTGAGATCTTGTTTTTCTTGTTCGAACTGCTCAGACTGGCGGAGAAGCTTCGTGTTCAGTTCTAATATTTTTGCTTCAGCTTCCGCCAGTAAACCTTCGGCTGCCTGGAGTTCGAAGTTCTTTTTCTCAAAAGCATCTGATTGTTCCTTTATTTTGTTTTCCAAATTTTCAATTATAACTTCATGCTTTTTATCTTCAAGATCCTGCTGCATTTGCAAGGCCTTGCTCAATAGCATACTCTACACAAACACAACCTTCATCAGACATGTTTTTGTTAGGAGCAATAAAAGTTAGGGGACAAGTCATTTACCTTGAAGTTGGAGTAAAACAAACTACCAACGACATGCTGTCGTCGGTAACGGCTGATATCTGCTTCTAGCTTCGGAAATCCAATACTCTTGGACAGAGTACTAATAACTCTGGCCCCTGTTTGGTCCCGAATACACTTTAACTTCTCATCATCAACACCTCCGAAGAGGAGTGCCCCAGGTTTGTATCCGCAGGATTGGGCATACTCTTTAAGCTCTTCTATTTCAGCTTTTGTTAGATGTTCTCCAACTAAGTTTTGAAACGCGAAGGTTTCGTTTTTTGAAGCTTCGTCAGCAATTTCTTTTCCTTTCTTTGACGCTACGGTCACAGTTTCTCCGACAGCAGTAGCAGCTTCTTCTGCAGCCATGTCTAGCAACATTTGGTCAATATGTTCAATTGTGCTCTCTAAATTAAAATCTTCAGCTGAGGTAACTTCGGCGGCTGCGGCCTCCGAAGGTGCAATTTCAATATCTGCTCCCTCTGCAGCCGCTCGTGTTTTTTGGGCCGAAGCCCTCGGCGGTGTTTTGTCAATTACCTCTGTCACGGTAATGATTCTTTGTTTCTTCGCCTTGATTGTTTTCCTTGATTTCTCGGGCTCCTTGTCCTTCTGAAAAAACTTTGTCAGTTGAGGACCCAGTGGACTTAGCTTTGCAGGTAAGGATTCAGTCATTACCTTCAGAATTTCCCCAACAACAGCAGCAGAAGGCGATGCGGGGGTTTCTTCTGCTTCGGATACTTGTTGCTTCGGAGAAGAAGTTTTCTTTTTCTTCTGAATTTTCTTCTTTATTGGTTCTTTTTCACCTTCATCTAAGGCTTCAGTTGCCCTTTTCCTTTTTTGGCCCCTGGCACCTTTGTTCAGATCTTCGTAGTCTGGGTATTCGAAGCCCAGGGCGTCCAGTACTCGGTTCAGCCTTCGTTTTGGACGGCTGCCGAAGGCTGCAGTCATCAATTGATCTTCTTTCTTGGAATAATTACCAAGTATTTCGTTGCACATCACTTCAATCGTATCTAGCCACTCTTGGCAAGGAGTTTTAAAGAATTTCTTAAATTTGAAGTAGTAAGGCAAGCGTACAAGTTCACCCTTTTTCTTTTCCCCCTCCAGCTTCGGCATTTCCCACTCTTTTACACTAGGGAAAACTTTGAAAGCCAAGAATTCCTGG
This sequence comes from Zea mays, assembly GCF_902167145.1. Taxonomy (NCBI): domain Eukaryota; kingdom Viridiplantae; phylum Streptophyta; class Magnoliopsida; order Poales; family Poaceae; genus Zea; species Zea mays. The sequence continues at coordinate 25,837 of NW_023367276.1, forward strand.
ACCAGGTCCCTTGTACCGATATTTTCTGCAATTATTTTGAATTCATACATTGCTTTTTGAGTTGGACCCTCTGGTAACATGTGGCACTGGGGGCGGGTTTCTCCGAAGGTCAGTTCCAGTGGGCTTTGCACAAGCTTCTCTTTATCATCATCAACCTTAACATAGAACCATTCCGATTTCCACCCTGCTGCCCATTTGCTTCGGTAGCTAATCACAGGACACTTTGAAGTTTTCCGATAAGCAAAATTATAGCAACCAAAGTTGTCATGTAATCCATCCTTTCTAGCCTTTGTCTGATAGTGCAGTTCATGAACTCGGCAAAAGCTGTCCGCAAACGGTTCCACCGCCTGGCTTCGGAGTGCCCAAATATAAACACTAAGCCTAACGATAGCGTTAGGGGTTAGCTGGTGAAAATAGATTCCAAAATTATTCAATATCTCTGCAATAATCCCGTGAAGGGGGAATCTCAACCCAGCCTTTAAGAAGCTTTTAAAAATAACAATTTCATCTTTCTCCGGCTTTGGGGTAGTCTCTTCTCCTCCGAAGCGTAGTAGCTTCTTTTGATTTTCAGTAAAATAGCCTGACTTTACCATCTTGGACAAGTCAGCCTTCGAAACAGTAGATTTCCCGAAGTCCAAATGGCTGGGTTTGCTTGGTGTGGCAAGGTGATAATCATCTTCGGAGTTTGTTTCCTCAGCTTCTTCTCCTTCTGCTTCAGCGATTGCTTGTTCTGCATCATCAATAGGAATCTTTTCCGAAATCACTAGCCCGGACCGTTGCATGGCTTCGGAGATAGGGACGGTCTCCGAAGCTTCAGTTTCCTCCCCCTCGCGTTCAATCCTAGCAGTAGAACGGATTCTGGCCATTTAGCTATGAACTTGTGAAACTTTAATACTTTTTTCTCCGAAGGAGGTTTCAAGATGGAGCTTCGTTCAATTCTGACAAACAAGCTTCGGCGATGGTTAAAAATTTTGGCAGCAAAACAGTGCAAATAGCAATGAATGCTGTGGTAACTTCACAACTACTTGTCAGTTTATATAGTGCTGCAGGTAAGAAGGCGAAGCGGCGGAATTGTTACACCAGGCGCGCAGTAACTTGTACCCGCTGCGCAGTGGACCGCAAGGATCAAACAGTAACTCTGCAAGGTGGGACCGACACGCGCTCGGAAGTCGGATCGTTTCTCCGCAACGAGCTCAGGGAAGGTGTTTTTTGGACCTTCGGCTTCCCGAAGCTGAAGAGGCTTTTTTTCACGGGTCAAGCTCGTTACGAAGAACGATCTAGCACCGCGAAAGGGGCTACTGTTGGGGTTGTGCTTCGGTGTGCCGAAGGTCTCACACGAAGAAGCAGCTTCGGCTGAAGTCATCTCCAAGAGATGGCCGAAGGTCCCTTTTTATGGAGCTTCGGCGTTTTAAACCGACATAGAGATAGAATGACCTTTTTATACATATAGGTCTGAGTCAATGCTGTAAACTTTCGCAAGGGACATAATTGTAATTTGTCACAGGCTGCGACCTGTGCCTATAAATAGATGAACAGTATCTCTGTACTGTTCACGTGAACCTGTCATTTGCTTTCGCATCACGCTTGTACTTCTGTCTTCCGCAGGACCGAAGGTACATTTGTAAATCAAAGTCATTTATATTCATTAATACAAGTAGAGATAA
>NW_023367276.1:30000-40145 GCF_902167145.1 Zea mays
TAGTAGTAGTAGTAGTAGTATAGTAGTAGTAGTAGTAGTAGTAGTAGTAGTAGTAGTAGTAGTAGTAGTAGTAGTAGTAGTAGTAGTAGTATAGTAGTAGTAGTAGTATAGTAGTAGTAGTAGTAGTCGTAGTAGTAGTACTATAGTAGTAGTAGTAGTATAGTAGTAGTAGTAGTAGTAGTAGTAGTAGTAGTTGTAACACTCCATGGTTCCACAAACAACCCGGAATGATACTGTACTACACTTCCGACGTCCATATATAAAATTTCGGCAGCATCCCCTTTGCAAGATTGCATAAAAGAGGGAGCAACAGAGTATAAACATATATCATGACCAAAACATACTAAGTATTATTACTCGGCCAGCAAGGAAAGATAAACATACGACCTGAACTGAATTAACCAGTGCGCACGACCATATAAAAAAATTAAACAAACTTCCTTTGACAATAAGTTTCTAATTAAATCATGGCTGCGCCTGGGCAGCGTTATTGTGAGAGTGAAAGTGGACGTGCTGCTACTCCCCTCATTCCCAACATGTATCAAGTACCTGCATTGAGTAATGCAAGAGTGAGATGACACATCTCAGCAAGTAAAATAATATCAAACAGTTTAACCACATAAGAACATTGTTTTACCACCACTTGATTCCACAACCTTCTTATTACGAAGGTGCAACACGTATACAACGTACAACGCACCTAGTTACCACACCTCGCAGGTAGAAACCACAATAGTAACATAGTAATGTCACACTTCATATATTTCCTCATGAGTGCAAATGTCTGCAAATGCAAGGATGACTTCTGCCTTCATACCTCTAAGGATATGAAGCCGCATCGTACCCCTCCTCGGGCAACGTACGATGCTAAAAATGTACCGGTACGGTCGGACCATAAGATCACGACATAACTTCAAAATGCAAGATGGATGATGCTATGTGCATGTCATGTCTACAACACTTCATATAACATGATTTAAAAAGACACTTCAACTTCATCCAGATGGGAATCAACCACATATATCATTACCAAATTATGATCATCCACAATATTAGACAATTGAGAATTAATACTTCCAAACAAATAAACTTCATCATAGAATTCAATGATTAACATAATCAAAACTTATGCATACTCAATGACAGAGAATAGGATGCAAACCAAACGGTAGCAACCACCACTGTATTTACTTGCCTTTACCAGAAGTTTGGGCAAATCCCTAAGTACGATCCGGAAGTCCACCACCTGTTTTGACCACCCAACTTAGTACACCAATTTCACATAATCAGGCCCATAAGCGACGCCGCACCTACGCACAACTCAAACCCCGCCGCGGGTTACATCTCTCCCTACACCCACCAAACTGCAGCGGCGCTGCTTAATAATTTCATAACTTTAAAATTATGACAGCAATGGTAACAAACAAAAAACTCCAGAGGCATCTAAATAAAATTCCCCACAAGTTTTGTATACAATTTATAATTAAATTCCAATATCTAATTAGCCCAAAACAGTCCACAAGATGAACCCTGTAATCTGTTTTTCTTTGTCTTTTGGACAGCGACATACCCAGATTCAAACAACGATATCTTTTAAAATATAATTCCAAATCAAGCGCATAAGTACTCATTGGAAAGATAAGACAAATCCCTACATGATTACCATACTGGTTAACACTAATTACCCACGAAAAATTCCCAGAAACTGCTAATACCACTGCTGTTCACCCACCTGAAAAATCTGTTTTTTTGGACAGCAACATAACCGGATTCAAACAACGATATCTCCTGAATTATAACTCCGAATCGAGCGCATAAGTACTTGTTGGAAAGATAACATAAAGCCCTACATGATTCTCATACTGATTAACACTAATTACTCCCGAAAAATCCCCAGAAACTGCTAATACTGCTGCTGTTCATCCCCCTGAAAATCTGTTTTTTTTGGACAGCCACATACTCGGATTCAAACGGTGATAACTTTCAATTTATAACTCCAAATTGAGCGCATAAATACTCGTTGGAAAGGTAAGGTAAAGTTCTACATGATCCCCAAACTGATTTCCCTTAATTCCTCACGAAAAAAACACAGAAACTGCTAGACTACTGCTGTTCACCCACCACCTAAAATTCTGGACAGCCCCCTCTACCCAATCGCAAACGCAACCTCTAATCAATTAAATTGCAGCGCAAATGAACAAGGGATGAACACAAAAATCACCTTGGATTCTCCCCCTTTCCTTCCTCCCTTCTTCCCTCCACCAAAATGATTGAAGACTCGCACCACGACAACAATGATCCGAGCGGCAAGGATTGGCACCTTGGGAGGAGGGGATTGAGGGGGGGGGGGCGGCGGCTAGGGTTTGGTGGCTGCAAGAATGGAGAGAGGAGGAGATGGGCAGGGGGGGCGGCAGCCAAGGGGGGAGAGAAGTGGGGGGGGGGGGCGGCTGCACATGGGGGAGGGGGGTTAGGAGGGAGGCGGCTAGGGTTTGGGAGGGGTTAATGGGCCGAAACTCCAATTGCGGCCCAACTAACCCACGCGACAGCTCCCGACCGCAACGCAAGCGTCAAATCAAATAAATTCTACTGCCCTAGTTGTGAATGTTTTCTACAAAATCCCAAATCCCCAAAACAACACCCGGATGAGGAAAAAAACAAAAAGAACAACCCCAACTTCTCTTCTTTGCAAACCGGGTATCACACTCTACCCCTCTTAAAAGAATTCGACCTCGAATTCTGACGCTTCTATCGGAACAACAAAAGAAAGGTTAATGAATCAACAAAACTCACACATAAAGAAAAGTTCGAGTACTTCTGCCGCATCAGCTCCTCAAGCTCCTAGGATTCTAAGATACGCAGCAGACGACACTCTAGAGTCTGCTCTTGCTACACAGGAATCAGCTCTAGCTCGATTTGATGGTCTGGATTCCGCAAATACTTTCCTCAACAAAAAGACATGGAATACTTGGTGTACTCTGATCACAGATTCCGACAATTACATGTGCTAAGCCTAGCTGCCCACTCGGCCAAGATAGCAGACGGTCCTATATACCTCGGACCAAGCTTTCTTGACACCAAATCAATCATTGACATATGCAAGTACTTCAAGGAATGTATATATGAAAGCAAGGCATATAATGTTCCTATAGGCTAAACCAAACTTAGCCACACAAGAGCAACTTCAAGAGAGCAACTTAATGCTTGCATATTTCTAGATAGCAGCATAGCGGTTAATTGTTTTGCTCCTAACTCACAAAAATATGCATCGAAAATTAGTAAACTAGGACTTTATGGAAAACTTATAAAGTCCACTATACCATTGGTATTATCATCACAACAAGATTTGACACTTAGAAAGGTCAAACAGTGCTAAACGTAAATTCTGTCCAGACTTGGACATAATTCAACTACTCAATTCAAAAATCCATAATTGGAGTCTCAATCATCCAATTCAGGTGCTCCCAGACTTTTTAGAAAACTAGTAGAATTGTCTATAATTCATTTATAAACATATCAAGTTAATTCAATGCATATTAAGGTCAAAAGACACGAGAAAGGCTCTGCTGTCCTAAATTTGGACAGATTCGGAGATCACACTTTAAAACAGCTGTAACTTAACTTATAGATCTCCAAAAAAAATTAATCCAAATTTGTTGTAACGATTAAGAAAAGTACTACAACTTATTTATAATTTATAAATAGTTATTCGAAGTTTAAATTGGGCAAACAAGGTCAGCTTCGAAAATCTGTATAGAATCTGCACAGATTTCAAGACTGGACTTGAGAAAATCATAACTCCCAAACTACTAGACCTATGGTCATGAAATTTTTACACAAGTAAGATAAAGAAGTTGGCCTACAACTTTTATATATAACATCTCTACAGAAAAGATGGTGTTACTTCACTGAACTAGCTGCATAACTAAAACTGGTCATGCAGTCCCAATAGCAAGCAATAGATTTTATCAGGTTCATTACTCTTCTAAGATTAAGCGTTCATTGAAAGACTAATAACTTTAGGTTCTTCATTACGAGACACCTAGAACAAATATAAGTATAGAAGCAATATGATAACTTTTTAAATCATTTAAGCCTAATCTCACATCATGCAAACAAGAATCAATTTAAGCATGTTATGTCTGCCCACATATTCATCCAAGCACATTCTATACATGATATCATAACTCCCTGCAGCTAACAAAATTTTGCAAATATAAACTCACTGAAAAGATTATAACATTCCCTAGAACTTTTATTATAATGAGTGTCTCGGAATTGGTTTCCAAACCGATAAAACAATGCAACTCTTTTGTTTCAAAACTGATAAGATTGAAACAATGGACAACTAAAATTCAAAAACCTATAACTCCTGCTATACTCAACTTAAACTACAACGAACACGCGTTGGAAAAGTTTTGAAAATTGTCCACGACTTTTGCAATAAAGTTGCACCCAAATTTATCCTTATAGCCCACAACTCTGCATGACCTACAGCTAAACTCAGCCTGAGATACTGCACATTAGAGATTCGACTTATATCCGGGCAACCACCTCTCCAAATCTATTTAACAGACAGTTACAAGTAAATACCCATTAAAAAGGTACTGAAAATACCTACAAGTTTTGCTTAAAGAGAATTCGCAAATTTGTGCTCTGCAACTATCAAAACGCGGTCGATTTATTGGTGATTATAACGACGCCTAAAGTTTAGACACAACAGTGCAACAACTTCAGAGCAACCTAACTCCAATTATATGCAATGAGAATTAGAAACCCATACTCTTTGAAAAGATCATGAAATTACTAAAACTTTCATAATCCACAAAGACCAAATTATACCGTCTTCAATGTCTACTCTTCCGTACAAAATTAAAGACTCACTCTGCTAGAGACACCAACAAAGATGTTTTAAGAAACCCATATCTCTCAAATGTTTAGACCAAACATGGTGATTAAGCATCCTATGGAAAGATGCAGAAACATACTACAAAACATTCTAGATAAGTGAAGCCTGATTCAGCCTCCAACTAATTTAAAATGCCTCCCGAAACCAAACAACACATTATCAACAATAATAAAAAAACAATATAAAATGAAACCCAAGTCATTGGCAGGTGCCATCAACACTAGGATTTTCCACTACCAAACTGGGATGCAACTCCACAAAGTCTTTAAATAACACTCTACCAAATAGGTTAGAACACTAAGCACAACAATCAATGAATTCAACAACCTCGTTTGTTAATGCCACTAAGGTCAAACATCCATGTACCGACAATGTATGAAACACCTGACATACCCGTCTCCAGCTCTATAAAACATGGTTGTTATTACACTAGAATCCAACTACTAGAAATCTCCAAAACTATTCTGTTGACGTGAAGCAAATGGTGCTCATGTCATATAACATCTTTTCCCCCTCTCAAAAGAGATAAAATTTGCAATACTCATAAAGCAATGGAGGGATAACAACAAGAAAAAACTAATGTACTTCTTGACACAGACTCATGCAAAAGCTTCATAAATATTACTTTCAACACTAAAATAATAACACGATACTATGCTCAACAGGAGTAATTGGACTTCAATAAGATAATCCACCTAACCCAACTACTTTGATTAACCTCACATACAACAATACCTCCTATTATTGCACTTGAACAATTTGTACCTAGTGATGTCATAGGATGAATTCAAAGTAGTAGACATACATGATCTATCAAACCATCATTCATATAATAAAAATCTCCATCTAATGCAACAACCACATCATTATAGAGATAGATGACTAACAAACATAAGCAACTTCCAGTTAAACATTGACTTTGTTTAAGATAAAGCGGTCCAAATAATAATTCCACAAGCATGCATAGAGAACTGATCATATAAAAAAACTACCATGTATCATCGGCGATTAAAAACAATATAAAACGGGTTGTCCATATCGTCCGCATGACTAGCCTCCAACAAATAGAAATTATGCATAACCTTTTTGGCTATAGAAACAAACCATAGAAGGAAAACATGCATGCCTCTTCAACTATAATATAGACATAAAATCCACTTGAAATCACCCTATTTATTATTAAAGATAAGGTTGCACACAATAAGAAAACCTATCATGTAAACATGGTTGGACTTATCTACCCACGTCATCTTGCAAATTCACTTGAGTTCTTCTAGTCTCAAGATTTCATAGACAGTACAACATTGCCTTTGCTCTATGGAGACAAACCTATTGTACTCTAAGATCAAGTTGGCAAGTAGCCACACTAGCCAAAAAAAAGGTGAGGTGTAAAGCACTGCACCCATGGAAATATTACATTGATAAGTTGGGTTGTAACCCAACAGTCAATCCAACTCAACAACACCATAAAACTTCATTGTATAGTGTTTTCACACTACACCAAGTCGGATTAGATCCTCTATACACAAGCTCAATAAACAATCGGTCCTACAAGTACTAGAACCCAAGAATCCTTTTGGGAAAAAAACATCCACAGTCAAGCATATAGAAATATATGATGGTAATAGCTCAGAGATTAGTAAACATTGCATCCCAAAAAACATCATGACGATATGTATATAAAACAAGTACATTAGTAGCTTCACTCGCATAATAATTTCAATAACAACATCAAGAAACCAATATTAAATAGAAGTAACATTTCATATCAAGCATTACGTCGTTAACGACATACCTCATCAAACCATAAAGGGGTTTGGAGTAAGGAAATTCTAGTCATCTATACAATAAAATACTAATATGAAAGATATATGAACCCATACCCTTCCTATATGTGCAAGTGTGTCAAATTTATCTTCAAATTGCGTAGAATCTAAAGCCTATCCTCTGATACCAACTGTAACACTCCAGGTTCCACAAACAACCCGGTATGCTACTGTACTACACTTCCGACGTCCATATATAAAATTTCGGCAGCATCCCCTTTGCAAGATTGCATAAAAGAGGGAGCAACAGAGTATAAACATATATCATGACTAAAACATACTAAGTATTATTACTCGGCTAGCAAGGAAAGATAAACATACGACCTGAACTGAATTAACCAGTGCGCACGACCATATAAAAAAATAAACAAACTTCCTTTGACAATAAGTTTCTAATTAAATCATGGCTGCGCCTGGGCAGCGTTATTGTGAGAGTGAAAGTGGACGTGCTGCTACTCCCCTCATTCCCAACATGTATCAAGTACCTGCATTGAGTAATGCAAGAGTGAGATGACACATCTCAGCAAGTAAAATAATATCAAACAGTTTAACCACATAAGAACATTGTTTTACCACCACTTAATTCCACAACCTTCTTATTACGAAGGTGCAGCACGTATACAACGTACAACGCACCTAGTTACCACACCTCGCAGGTAGAAACCACAATAGTAACATAGTAATGTCACACTTCATATATTCCTCATGAGTGCAAATGTCTGCAAATGCAAGGATGACTTCTGCCTTCATACCTCTAAGGATATGAAGCCGCATCGTACCCCTCCTCGGGCAACGTACGATGCTAAAAATGTACCGGTACGGTCGGACCATAAGATCACGACATAACTTCAAAATGCAAGATGGATGATGCGATGTGCATGTCATGCCTACAACACTTCATATAACATGATTCAAAAAGACACTTCAACTTCATCCAGATGGGAATCAACCACATATATCATTACCAAATTATGATCATCCACAATATTAGACAATTGAGAATTAATACTTCCAAACAAATAAACTTCATCATAGAATTCAATGATTAACATAATTAAAACTTATGCATACTCAATGACAGGGAATAGGATGCAAACCAAACGGTAGCAACCACCACTGTATTTACTTGCCTTTACCGGAAGTTCGGGCAAATCCCTAAGTACGATCCGGAAGTCCACCACCTGTTTTTGACACCCAACTTAGTACACCAATTTCACATAATCAGGCTCATAAGCGACGCCGCACCTACGCACAAACTCAAACCCCGCCGCGGGTTACATCTCTCCCTACACCCACCAAACTGCAGCGGCGCTGCTTAATAATTTCATAACTTTAAAATTATGACAGCAGTGGTAACAAACAAAAACTCCAGAGGCATCTACATAAAATTCCCCACAAGTTTTGTATACAATTTATAATTAAATTCCAATATCTAATTAGCCCAAAACAGTCCACAAGATGAACCCTGTAATCTGTTTTTCTTTGTCTTTTGGACAGCGACATACCCAGATTCAAACAGCGATATCTTTTAAAATATAATTCCAAATCAAGCGCATAAGTACTCATTGGAAAGATAAGACAAATCCCTACATGATTACCATACTGGTTAACACTAATTACCCACGAAAAATTCCCAGAAACTGCTAATACCACTGCTGTTCACCCACCTGAAAAATCTTTTTTTTGGACAGCAACATAACCGGATTCAAACAACGATATCTCCTGAATTATAACTCCGAATCGAGCGCATAAGTACTTGTTGGAAAGATAACATAAAGCCCTACATGATTCTCATACTGATTAACACTAATTACTCCCGAAAAATCCCCAGAAACTGCTAATACTGCTGCTGTTCATCCCCCTGAAAAATCTGTTTTTTTGGACAGCCACATACCCGGATTCAAACGGTGATAACTTTCAATTTATAACTCCAAATTGAGCGCATAAATACTCGTTGGAAAGGTAAGGTAAAGTTCTACATGATCCCCAAACTGATTTCCCTTAATTCCTCACGAAAAAAACACAGAAACTGCTAGACTACTGCTGTTCACCCACCACCTAAAATTCTGGACAGCCCCCCTCTACCCCAATCGCAAACGCAACCTCTAATCAATTAAATTGCAGCGCAAATGAACAAGGGATGAACACAAAAATCACCTTGGATTCTCCCCCTTTCCTTCCTCCCTTCTTCCCTCCACCAAAACGATTGAAGACTCGCACCACGACGACGATGATCCGAGCGGCAAGGATTGGCACCTTGGGAGGAGGGGATTGAGGGGGGGGGCGGCTAGGGTTTGGTGGCTGCAAGAATTGAGAGAGGAGGAGATGGGCAGGGGGGCGGCGGCCAAGGGGGAAGAGAAGTGGGGGGGGGCGGCTGCACATGGGGGGAGGGGGTTAGGAGGGAGGCGGCTAGGGTTTGGGAGGGTTAATGGGCCGAAACTCCAATTGCGGCCCAACTAACCCACGCGACAGCTCCCGACCGCAACGCAAGCGTCAAACCAAATAAATTCTACTGCCCTAGTTGTGAATGTTTTCCACAAAATCCCAAATCCCCAAAACAACAACCGGATGAGGAAAAAAACAAAAGAACAACCCCCAACTTCTCTTCTTTGCCAAACTGGGTATCACAGTAGTAGTAGTAGTATAGTAGTAGTAGTAGTATAGTAGTAGCAGTAGTAGTAATATAGTATAGTAGTAGTAGTAGTAGTAGTAGTAGTAGTAGTAGTATAGTATAGTAGTAGTAGTATAGTAGTAGTAGTATAGTAGTAGTAGTAGTAGTAGTAGTAGTAGTAGTAGTAGTAGTAGTAGTAGTAGTATAGTATAGTAGTAGTAGTAGTATAGTAGTAGTAGTAGTAGTAGTAGTAGTAGTAGTAGTAGTAGTAGTAGTAGTAGTAGTAGTAGTATAGTAGTAGTAGTATAGTAGTAGTAGTAGTAGTAGTATAGTAGTAGTATAGTAGTAGTAGTAGTAGTAGTAGTAGTATAGTATAGTAGTAGTAGTAGTAGTATAGTAGTAGTAGTAGTAGTAGTAGTATAGTAGTAGTACTATAGTAGTAGTAGTAGTAGTAGTAGTAGTAGTAGTAGTAGTAGTAGTAGTAGTAGTAGTATAGTAGTAGTAGTAGTAGTAGTAGTAGTAGTAGTAGTAGTAGTAGTAGTAGTATAGTAGTAGTAGTAGTATAGTAGTAGTAGTAGTAGTAGTAGTAGTAGTAGTAGTAGTAGTATAGTAGTAGTAGTAGTATAGTAGTAGTAGTAGTAGTAGTAGTAGTAGTAGTAGTAGTATAGTAGTAGTAGTAGTAGTAGTATAGTAGTAGTAGTAGTAGTAGTAGTGTTGGGGACTTGTTCTCAGTGCTAAGAGTTAAGAACAAGGCAACATAAAAAGTGTTAAGTGTTAAGATCCTTCGTCCTTCGAAGCATTA
>NW_023367277.1:0-40064 GCF_902167145.1 Zea mays
GAACCGAATTGGGGAAAATCGCGATTCCTCGGGCTATGGTGAGTAATCGGAGGTGAGGAGCGGTGCATTGGGTGCATAACTGGCTAACGAAGCACGCTAAATGCTCAATTTATAGAGAGCGATCGCGAGTATGACGAATTTGGGCGAAGAAGAGCTTACGGTGAGAAAGGGGAGGAGTCACCGGAGGCCACACAACGTGGCATTCACTGGGTTAAGTCCCCCGGCAACAGAGGGGCTATCTACAGCGATCTACTGCGACGTGGTAAAACAGCCTAAGGCGTGGCGCGACTGAGTGAACAGCGGCAGCCATGGCGACGATCGTCGGCCACGTCGCGGCGCAAGTGGGCACGGCGATAGGGGGGCCACAGTGCTCCAACTTCATCCCTGGCGCAAGATGTTTTACCCTGAGTCGTTATCCGCACACCCTTGGGCACAAATCATAGCGCTGGTGAGGATCGTGGCGCGGGATCACCGGCGGCAGGATACACTGCACCTGATCATATTCAGTCACTGTACCATCGAAATCGTTCATCATAGCGCCTAACAGAGCAACTTCAGAGATGTTTTCATAAATTTTTATGTGGCAACACCCTAATCCATCTTTAGCAAAGTTAATCTCCAATATACCAGCTCCAATTCTACCATAGGAACTTGGGTCATTTACTCACTCGATTAGGCTTAAATCAACTTCAAAGTTTCTCAGAACTCACTGTTAGTCCAGATTCAGTCTTAGGACTGACTGACAGCCAGACTTTCTGCCCATTTTTCTCCAATTTTTATATAGCATCAAGGCTCAGTCACTTAAGCAAAGTTATACCCCTATCATAGCTCTACAAATTTGATGTGTTGACCTAGGGCAAAATCTGTATAAATTTTAGAGATATAAAGCTCCAAAGTTAACCTCTTTTAACTGAAATTCAGACTTAACCCTATAGTGTTCATGGGGTACCTTTGCAAAAAGTCCAAATTCCATCATTCCCCTTGAAAATTCTCCAATATGAAAGTTACTTGGTTTGTGGTGTTCTATCACTTTGACATTTGCACTTTTGTCCAAAGTGCCTAGAATTTACATTTACCCCCCTAGGGTTCCAATTAGGGTTTTCTAGGGTTTCTTTTAGGGTTTTGAGTACTTTAGGGTTTTATGCCACTAAATTTCATCCAATGTGATACCTTGTGAACATTTCTCATGCTTATGAGATCTTTACTTATTTGGGCTTCACTTTCATCCATAGGTCCTGTTGGGACCATGCTTCGTCGCCGAAGGTCCTGTAGAGCTGCGGCTGAAGCTGCTCGTGCGTGATGACGAAGGTATAATTCGTGAAGCTTCGGGGTTATAACATATCCGAAGATGAGGGGTCGAACCGACTTAAAAATAGAATGACCTTTTAGCCTGTAGGGGTCTGAGTCATTGTTGTAAACTTTTATGAAGGGCATGATTGTAATTCCTCACAGGCTGTGTCCTGTGCCTATAAATAGTGAACAGTATTCCTTTACTGTTCAGGCATTCCTGTAATTGCAAGAGCATCACTCGGAATTATTGCTTGTCAAGGCAAAGGTATAAGCATACCTTGAACATTGTATCCAAACATTTTAGATTCAGATAATAAATATGTGAATGGTGCTATTTATCTCCAACATATTTATCTTTAATATTCTACATTTCGCATCGTTTTATATTATTTTTATTACCTTCGTAATGTTATGTTTGTGACCTTCGTCCGAAGTTCATTAAACCCTCGAGGAGATAATGCTTCAGCGGACGAAGGGTATTTAATATTTAACATCTTTGTGTTGCCTTGTTCTTGATTCCTAGCATTTGAGAACAAGTCCCCAACATTGGCGCCCACCTCCGGTCAACTCACTTCCACCTTTTTTGAGCTAATGGCTTCGTTCAACGATCAAGCTGGAGCTGCTTCGGCTTCGAAGCTGGTACTCCCCATAACAGGCGGTTCATGCTCAGAGCCAGCTAACAAAAAGCAGAAGAAGGAGGCACAAAGAAGGGTACAGCATGTCGGGGTGCAAGGACCCTTCATCAAGTCAAGATGGTCTCACATTCCAATTACCTTCTCTCAAGAAGATCTTCAACTCAAGGACTACCCACACAATGATGCTATGGTTATCTCTTGTGTGATCAAAGGATTTCTGGTCCATAATGTTTTGGTTGATACAGGCAGTGCTGCAGATATCATATTTGCTAAGGCTTTTAGACAAATGCAAGAGCCCGAAGACAAGATCCATGATGCTACGCACCCTCTTTGTGGCTTCGGAGGGCGGCAAATTGTAGCACTTGGGAAGATTACCATGCCAGTAACCTTCGGATTTGTCAACAACACAAGGACTGAGCAAATTGTGTTTGACATAGTTGACATGGAGTATCCTTACAATGCTATCATTGGTCATGGTACTCTCAACGCCTTCGAAGCAATTCTTCATCCAGCTTACCTTTGCATGAAGATACCTTCGGACCAAGGGCCCATTGCTATTCATGGAAGTCAGGAAGCTGCCAGAAGGGCCGAAGGAAATTGGACATATTCAAAAGCAATCCATAACATAGATGGAGTTGAAGCTTGTGAGCAGTACAAGTTCAGAAGGGAAAAAGCTGCTTCGGCTGATCAGCCGAAGCCCATGCTCTTATGTGAGGATGTAGCAGAGCAGAAGGTGCTACTGGGATCTCAATTGTCCGAAGAACAGGAGAAAACCTTGATAAGGTTTTTGTTCAACAATAAAGATGTCTTTGCTTGGTCAGCTAATGATCTTTGCGGAGTTAACAGGGATGTTATTGAACACTCCCTTAATGTTGATCCATCATTCAGACCCAGGAAGCAGAGGCTTCGAAGATGTCTGATGATAAGGCTGAAGGTGCTCGGAATGAAGTAAAAAGACTCCTCAGTGCCGGAGTTATCAGAGAGGTAAAGTACCCAGAATGGCTGGCTAACACTGTCATGGTAAAGAAGGCCAATGGTAAATGGAGGATGTGTATCGACTTTACTGATCTTAATAAGGCTTGCCCGAAGGATGAGTTTCCATTGCCAAGGATAGATTCCTTAGTTGATGCAGCAGCTTCATCAGAGCTCATGAGTCTGTTGGATTGTTATTCAGGCTATCATCAAATCTGGATGAAGAAGGAGGATGAGCCGAAGACAAGCTTCATAACCCCTAGTGGAACATATTGTTATCTTCGGATGCCTGAAGGGCTTAAAAATGCTGGAGGAAGCTTCAGCAGAATGACAGCGAAGGTTCTCCATTCTCAGATAGGCAGAAATGTGCTAACTTATGTTGATGATATCATTGTGAAAAGCACGAAGCAAGATAATCACATTGCTGATCTGCAAGAGACCTTCGCTAATTTCAGACAGGCTGGTTTAAAGCTGAATCCAGAAAAATGTGTCTTCGGAGTGAAGGGGAAATTTCTTGGTTGTCTAGTTTCAACAAAAGGAATTGAGGCTAATCCAAGCAAAATCGAAGCTATCCTTCGAATGGAACCACCAAGTACAAAGAAGGGGGCTCAAAGATTGACAGGAAGATTGGCATCTCTCAACAGATTCATATCTAGATCAGCAGAGAGAAATTTGCCATTTTTCGAAGTGCTGAAGTCAGCCGAAGTTTTTCAATGGGGACCAGTCCAGCAAAAAGCCTTCGAAGAGCTGAAGCAATATTTAATAGATCTAACAACACTAACTCCACCAACGCCAGGGGCTCCTCTGTTATTATATGTGGCAGCTTCGCACTCAGCGGTAAGTGCAGCACTTGTTCAGGAGAAGCTGGAAGGCCAAGTCAAAAAGCAAGCCCCAATATACTTTGTATCCGAAGTTCTTAGTTTATCAAAGAAGAATTACACAGAATTGGAGAAGGTACTGTATACTGTTCTGATGGCCTCCAGGAAGCTTCGACATTATTTTCAAGCTTATAATATAATTGTTCCTTCTTCACAACCGTTGAAGGATATTATGAGAAACCGAGAAGCTACTGGAAGGATCGGAAAATGGGCTGCAGAGCTCAATGAATTTTGTATTGATTATGTGCATAGATCTTCGATTCAGTCCCAAGCGTTGGCAGACTTCATTGCTGACTGGACGCCAGGGGCTCAGGAGGAAGAAACGAATAAGGATGCCGAAGCATGGACAGTGTTTTGCGATGGGTCTTGGGGAACCTTCGGAGCAGGAGCAGCTGCTGTGTTGGTTTCACCTTCCAAAGTTAAAACTTGTTATGCGGCAAGACTTGATTTCAGTTGCACAAACAATATTGCTGAGTACGAAGCTCTGCTCTTGGGTCTTCGAAAGTTAAAGGCAATGGGAATCAGAAGGGCCATTCTTAAAACTGATTCCCAAGTTATTTCTGGTCATATTGACAAAAGCTATAAAGCAAGAGATTTGAAACTTGAAAAATATTTAGATACAGTACGAAGGATTGAGGCTTCCTTTGAAGGATTCTCTGTTAAAAACATTCCTCGTGGAGAAAATGAACATGCTGATCTATTGGCCAAGTCAGCAGCACAGGGGCTGCCTTTACCTTCGGAAGTATTTTTCGAAACAATAAAAGCACCTTCGGTCGAGCTTCTTGAAAGAGCGGTCCTCAACATATCCCCTGTCTATAGTGAAGATTGGAGAACTGAAATCATCTCTTTTCTTCAGGGTAATTTTCTTTCAGATGACGAAGCTTATAACAGGAGGATAGAAGCAAGAGCCCGACCATATGTCATTATAAAGGGGAATTATACAAGCGTGGGGTCTGTTCCCCGTTGCTCAAGTGTTTATCCAGAGCTGAAGGCATAGAATTGATGAAAGAAATACATGCAGCCTGTGTGGATCTCATATTGGATCTAGGCCTTTGTTGGGAAAAGTTTTTCGACAAGGATTTTATTAGCCAAAAGCAGCTTCGGATGCAGCCGAACTAGTACAAAAGTGCGAAGGTTGTCAGAAATGTGCAAGAGATCAGAAACAACCTTCGTCTTTAACTCAGTTAATACAACCCACTTGGCCATTGCAAAGGTGGGGCCTTGATTTGTTAGGACCGCTACCACCAGCACAAGGAAATTTAAGATATGTTGTAGTGGCAGTGGAATATTTTTCTAAGTGGATTGAGGCAAAGCCTTTAGCCACAATAACTTCGGTCACTGTCCAAAAGTTTTTCTGGCAAAATATTGTTTGTCGCTTCGGAGTGCCGAAGGCCATTACTGTGGACAATGGAACACAGTTTGACTCCGAAGTTTTTAAAGAGTTTTGTGACCAAATTGGCACGAAGATCCATTTCGCGTCAGTTCGACATCCAGAATCAAATGGATTAGTCGAAAGAGCTAATGGGATCATAATGACAGGAATAATGAAGTCAATCTTCAATCAGCCCAGGGGAAAGTGGCCAGAAGAATTAATCAAAGTGGTGTGGAGCCATAACACAACAGCGTCAAGATCAACAGGCTTTACGCCATTCAAACTATTGTTTGGTGACGAAGCAATAACCCCGGAAGAAGCCAAAGCAGGGTCAATAAGAACAATAGCTTCGGCAAAAGGCGAAGATGAAGCTGACTGCTCTGTGGAAAAGGATGCTATAGAAGGGATCAGGCTTCAGGCTGTGGAAAACATCAATAAATACCAAGCCGAAACAATAAAATGGTGTGATAGAAAGGTCTGATTGAAGAACATTAAGGTAGGACATTTGGTGCTTCGAAGAGTGGCCAACCCAGACACAGTAGGCAAACTACAGCTGAAGTGGGAAGGCCCTTTTTTGGTAGTATCTTCGTCAAGACCCGGTTCCTACAGATTGAAGGATATGGATGGCAACGACATCCCTAGATCCTGGAATGCGGATGAGCTTCGGCGATATTATGTTTAGCCTTATGTAATTTTTTCTATTCTTTCTTGTGGCACCCTTTTCCTTTCCAAAGGGGGAGAAAGGTTTTTAATGGGGCCACATCATGTAATTTCCCTTATTTCAATTCTATAAGAATGATATCCCCCAAAAATGTAAATGTAAATGCGAAGGAAAAAGAAAAGAATTCAGAGAGAAGCTCAAAAGTCATTCCTAAGGGAATGCAGAGCTTACAGCGAAAAGTCAACGCTGATTCCGCCGAAAGTAGAAGGCGAAGAAGCTCCTAAGGGACGCTTACAGCGAAAAGTCAACGCTGATTCCGCTGAAAGTAAAAGGCGAAGAAGCTCCTAAGGGACGCTTACAGCGAAAAGTCAACGCTGATTCCGCTGAAAGTAAAACGAAGAAGCTCCTAAGGGAGGCTTACAGCGAAAAGTCAACGCTGATACACCGAAAAGTAAACGGTGAAGCCGAAAAGTAAACGGCAAAAGATTTGAATCATTCCCAAGGGGATGAAAGGCTATAATTATGGTGTTTGAATATATGTTCCGCTATTCATTTGCATGATACATTACATCATGTCATTTGCATTCATAAACATTCATTTAGACATATAAATCATCATCACACCACACATAAAAGACAGATGCTTCGGCAATCAGGAAAAGCTTTGTAGAAAAGAGGAAGTTTTCATGCTTTGTTGTGTACGAAAAGAAGGGAAGGTGTTTTTCGCCTTCGGCTCAAAAGGAGAAGTTTCGTCCACAGCAAAGCAGAATGCACACGGATAAAGGAGACAGAATATATTACAAGGTATGTACAAATTTACATAAGTTTTTTCCATAATGATATTACAAAGACCCCTCCAGAATTTTCTATAGGAAAGACTATTCTAGCAACTATCAAGCTTCAGCTTCGTCATACTTCAGCTTCGTCGTCCTGCACATATCAAGGAGCAGAATAAGAAAGGTGCAAATTTCAAGGAGAAGGTAAAAGTAACAAATATAAGTTTCTTACCGGCTTAAGGTGACTTCGAGCTTCGTCACCAGCCATCCTTCGCCCGCCATTTACCCAAATCTGGGTCATAAATCTATTCCCATACTTCAGGCTAGGCTTGGGATATCGATCAAGTCTGCTGCTGACAAGCTAAAGTTTGGTTTATTCACGATTTTTCCATGAGTGCAGCCGGCCTTCAGAAAAGCGGCAGCTGTGCCTCGAGAAGCTACCAGGGCGCAGAAATCAGCATGCCCCCCAATAACTTCGTCAAGAGCATCAACCTCGCCTTCAATATGTTCCAAGGTGCCGGGCAGGTTTTCAGCTGAAGGTGAAAACTTTTCAGAGCTGGCTCCGATAGAGTGAAATACCTCCTTCAGCCGCTGCACGCATCGGCTGCCAAAATTTAGACATTTCTCTTGGAGATCTTTCAATGATTCTTGCAAATTTGAATTTTTCTCGAGCGCAGTTTTAAGACTTGCTTCAAGCTTCTCTTTTTCTTGCTCATATTTTTCTGACTTTTTGAGTAGTTCATTCTTTAAACAGTCATTTTCGGCTTGGACCTCGACCAAGGAGCCTTCCATAGACTGAATAATAAAGTCTTTCTTTTCTAAAGCACCTTCGTGTTCTTTAGCCATAATTTCAAGATCTTGAATGGCGAAGTCCTTCTTCTTCAGAACAGCTTCGTAATTTTCAACTTTTTCTTCAAAATCTTTGATGATAGCCTTGTTCTTCTCCTCTTCAAGATCTTGTTGCATTTTCAGCACTTTACTTAATAATATACTCTGCCAAAACAACTTTCGTCAGAGAAAGACATAAAAATAACAATAATAAAATAATAATAATATTTTTTACCTTAAAATTCGTGTAAAGCAGGCTGCCAGCGACATGATGTCGCTGGTATCTGCAGAGGTCTGCTTCTATCTTCGGCAAGCCAATGCTTTTTGAGAGGGTCCTAACAATTTTGGCCTCGGTACGGTTCCGAAGGCACCTTAACTTCCCTTCGTTGACCCCACCAAATAGCATAGCTCCTGATTTATATCCGCAAGATATGGCATGTTTTTTCAATTCTTCTTTTTCGGTGTCTGTTAGCTCTTGTCCAAGCAAATCTTGAAAGTTAAAATCTTCTTCCTCCGAAATTTCACAATTTGCTCTTTCCCCTTTTCAGTTGCCGTGTTCACCGCAGCCATAACAGCTTCTTCTTCAGCCATTTTCAGGAGTA
The DNA here is from genome assembly GCF_902167145.1 of Zea mays. Lineage (NCBI taxonomy): Eukaryota > Viridiplantae > Streptophyta > Magnoliopsida > Poales > Poaceae > Zea > Zea mays. Next base: position 8,015 of record NW_023367277.1, read on the forward strand.
TATTGTCAATAACCTCAAGTGTGGTTTCTAGGTTCGACTCTTCGGTGGTCCCGGCTTTGGCCCCGGTAGCTTCGGCTTCGGCCTCGGTAACTTCGGCTTCGCCGGCTTCAGCTTCAGTGGTTTTCACTCCGGTAGCTTCGGTGCGGTGTCTTCGGCTTCGGCAGTCTCTGCAAAGGCAATTTTTGACATCGTCGCCGGTGGCGGCGTCTGATGAATCACATCTGTCACTTGAATGATTCTCCGTTTTTTCGGCTTCGCAGACTTTCTGCTGCCGAAGGTTTTTTGTCCTTCTGAAAAAACTTTGTCAGTTCCGGTGCAAGCGGACTTAGCTTGACAGGCAAAGATTCAGTCATTACCTTCAAAATTTCTTCTACTTCGGCAGCAAAGGTGTCACAGACGTTTCCTCATCTCGGATCAATGTCTCTGGTTCTGGAGACGCAGGCTTCGGAGATGCAGCTTTTCTCTTTCTTGGAACAACTGCTTTCGGTTCAAGCTTTTCTTTCTTCTTTTTTGGTTGATCTTCGTCGTCTTTAGTTAAAGTGCTAGCCACTCGTTTTCTTTTCTGCCCTTCGGCACCCTTGTCTAATCGCTTGTAGTCAGGGTATTCAAAGCCTATAGCATCAAGCACTTTTCAGCCTTCGTTTCGGCCGGGTGCCGAAGGCTGCCGTCATCAATTGATCTTCTTTTTTAGAATAATTCCCAAGAATTTCAGTACTCATTACTTCGATTGTTTCGAGCCATTCTTGGCAGGGTTCTTTAAAATATTTCTTGAACTTGTAGTGGTAGGGCAGGCGGACAAGTTCCCCCTCTTTCTTCTCTTTTTCGAGCTTCGGCATAGCCCATTCCTTCATAGTTGGAAATATTTTGAACGACAGAAATTCCTGCACAAGATCTCTAGTGCCAATGTGCTCAGCAATAGTCCTGAATTCAGCCAACGCGATTTGAGTTGGACCATCTGGTGACATATTGCAGTGGGGCCTGGTCTCTCCGAAGATTAGTTCAAGCAGGCTCTGTACTAGCTTCTCCTTGTCATCGTCAACTTTGACGTAGAACCATTCCGATTTCTAGCCTGCCGGCCACTTGCTTCGGTAGCTGATCACAGGGAATTTTGTAGTCTTCCGATAGGCAAAATTATAACAACCAAAATTTTCATGTAACCCATCTTTTCTCGCCTTAGTTTGATAATGCAGCTCGTGTACCCGGCAGAAACCTTCGGCAAATGGCTCCACCCCTTGGCTTCGGAGAGCCCAAATATAAACACTAAGTCTGACAATAGCATTAGGAGTTAGTTGATGAAAATAGATACCAAACTTCTTCAGCACATCGGCAATCATCCTATTCAAAGGAAATCTCAAACCAGCTTTGAGGAAGCTCTTGAAAATCACTATTTCATCTTTCTGTGGCTTCGGGGTAGTTTCTTCTCCACCGAAGCGAACCACCTTCTTCTCATCTTCGCTAAAGTAGCCCGATTTTACCATCTTCGGGAAATCAGCCTTGGAGATGGTTGACTTTCCGAAGTCCAGGTGGCTAGGCTTGCTTGGTATTGCGATATTGTGATCATCTTCAGAATCAGTCTCTTCAATATCTGCTTGTTCTGCTTCGGCAGCAGGGGTGTTCTCCGATGTCACCAACCCACTTTGCCTCATTGCTTCCGAAATAGGGAGAGTTTCCGCAGCTTCGGCTTCGTCTCCTTCGCGCTCAGCCCTAGCAGTAGAGCGCACCCTGGCCATTTGATTTTGAATATCTTGAAAATTGCTCAGAAATTAATAACCTTTTTCCCGAAGCTCTTCTTTTGACGAAGCAGATGCTAAACTAGAGCTTCGTTCGAATGCGAAAGTCAAGCTTCGGCTATGGTTAAAAATTTTGGCAGCAAAACAGTGCAATAGCAATGAATGCTGTGGTAACTTTACACCTACCAGTCTGTTTATATAGTGTTGCAGGAAAGAAGGTGAATCGTCGGGAATTTTTACACCAAGCAAACGGTTGCTCGCACCCGCTGAACGGTGGACCGCAAAAACCAGAATAGTGAACTCGCATGGTGGAATCGCTACGCGCTCGAAAACTGTATCGTTTCTCGACAACGAGCTCAGGGAAGGTGTTTTTCGGACCTTCGGCTTCCTGAAGCCTGAGAGACTTTTTTCACGGATCAAGCTCGTTACGAAAAACGATCTAGTACCGCGAAGGGGCTACTGTTGGGACCATGCTTCGTCGCCGAAGGTCCTATAGAGCTGCGGCTGAAGCTGCTCGTGCGTGATGACGAAGGTATCATTCGTGAAGCTTCGGGGTTATAACATATCCGAAGATGAGGGGTCGAACCGACTTAAAGATAGAATGACCTTTTAGCCTGTAGGGGTCTGAGTCATTGTTGTAAACTTTATGAAGAGCATGATTGTAATTCCTCACAGCTGTGTCCCTGTGGCCTATAAATAGTGAACAGTATTCCTTTACTGTTTAGGCATTCCTTGTAATTGCAAGAGCATCACTCGGAAATTATTGCTTGTCAAAGGCAAAGGTATAAGCATACCTTGAACATTGTATCCAAACATTTAGATTCAGATAATAAATATGTGAATGGTGCTATTTATCTCCAACATATTTATCTTTAATATTCTACATTTCGCATCGTTTTATATTATTTTTATTACCTTCTGTAATGTTATGTTTGTGACCCTTCGTCCGAAGTTCATTAAACCCTCGAGGAGATAATAGCTTCAGCGGACGAAGGGTATTTAATATTAACTATCTTTGTGTTGCCTTGTTCTTGATTCCTAGCATTTGAGAACAAGTCCCCAACAGGTCCTAATTTCCACGGTTAAGTACTCTACCCGAGTGGGTTCATAACGACATCAAGCCCTTATCGATCACAACTTGTTTGAAAAAGTTATTAACCTAGTGAATTGCAATTACATGGTGTGACTAAGCAACATGAGAATGTCACATTGCAACATGATGTTATGCTCAAGTTATTAGGTGGCCAGTAACTACACCAGGGGTGTTACATGACCCATCTAAAAAAAGAGGTCTCGAACAGAGCGCGACGTGAGCTGTAGCAGGGTGCAACTCCACCGTGAGGGCAACGGAGAGGATCCGAGTTTGCCGTAGCACAGACTGTGGAGTTAAGTCGATGACTCTAGAAATCCAAAGAGCTAGCGAATCTGGCCTAGCATGCAAAGTGACATCCTCTCTCTCGAAACTGAAGCGCAGCCACTGATGGTCAGGGGTCAATCCACACTGTAGCATAGAACACTTTGACCCACTCCTCAATATACCTATCTATCGTGGTCAATAGAGAAAGCAGTCCTGACAGATAGGTGAGATGTCCCTTTGAATCGGCACCGAGGGGCTAGCAGAAAAAGCAGGTAAATCCAAAAGCCCGGTGCGCTCGCAAGGCAATCTGAGCTGTCAGCTCGTGACCGGAAGGACTCCTGAGTCCCAGTACTGAAGAGAGGCGTAGCTGCAGGGTCCCTTTGATCTAGCAACCAGGACTCCACGAGTGTACTGTGCTGAGCCGATGTACTCGGGCTGCATTGGCACGCTGAAGGTCGAGGAGACAGGGGATCAGTAGCTAGAGGTCGCACCTCAGTCGTCGTCACGCTCCCTGAAGCGGGGTGGATGAATGGGCGAAGCGGACAATGGGGAGCGGGAGGGGAACAGTGGAAGTTGGAGTGGTGAAGGTGGTGGGTATAGTGGAAGTGGTGGATGGATCTAGAGCGACAGGAGCTGGTGAAGTGGAAGGTGGAGTAGACACAATGGCGGAAGGTGTGGAGGGAGCAGTGGAGCGAGGCTGGGATGCGAGGCGACGAACTCTGTAGGCTATCTGATCAGAAGAGATCAGCAACTGTCCTCCCCGCTCTGCCTGCTCTGCTGCTGCTACCGCTGCACAAGCTTGCTCTATCCATACATTGCTTCTTGTGGCAGAACATCCCAAGTTATTAGGCCCACATGGCACCTACCCTTGTCTCATAAGACCTCAGACGGCTTATGCATGTGCACCGGATAACTTAACATGATCCGTCCGAGTGTCCCAAGGACCCCGGATAAACCACTTACAACCAAGATTGCAAGATTAAGTAATACAAATCACACACTAACATTTTGGAGCAGAATTTCTTTATTACAAAAAGTTACAAGTTACAACAAATTTACATTATATTTAACATAGTGATTACAAAAGTGATTCAAAGAAATATATTTTGAAATGTTATAAATTATTTGTAAATTTGAATATATGCTAGCTCAATGAGAACCCTCAATAAGAAATATAGAAGAGCTACTTTAACCTATAAGAAGGCCAAGCCCACTGGCACTTAGCACCATCAATAGTAGCACAAATCTAGTACCTGCAACACATGGGTTCGAAAACCCTGAGTACGAAATGTATTTTCGCAACGTCTTACCTGACTAAGGAAAAAGACTCTCAAGGATATGCTGGTTAAATAGGAATCAAGGGAAAAGGCTTTAGCAAGAATCAACTTAGATACTTTTGTAGAAATAGCTTACTAAGTTAGTCATTACTTTCAATATTTTAATGCTAGGATAAATATTAATAGACTCTAGTTGCAATCTAGTCTAATTTCACCATCTCATCAATACAACATCATTTTATTCATAATGTTTACATCCTGACCTAGGTTGCATGTCAGAGATCAAGTCTCCACTGTCCGGGATATAACGGCGATCCGAATCGATTTACTCAGCCGAGGATCTCTTACCACACGATATAGGTTTCTCGTAACTCTTGCATATGTCCACCATTCCCATGGATCCTCCACTGCATGAATAGGTCCGCACCACCCGAGAGCACACCACCCCTTTTAGGCGGTCCTTTGCCAGGAGGGTACGTGTCACTCTCGCCATCTCTCCACTCCCAATGCGCGATTGTCTTTTCATGTATGGAATAGCCGGGTTCAAGCTTACATTGTCCCATATCTAGGGTGTTGGGGGCCTTTGTCTTCCGAAGGTCCTAAAAAACACGACTAACATGCTTTCTAAGTATAATATATTGTCACGGGAACCTTCGGCCTTGAGATGAAGGTGTGCACGATATGAAAGGCGCGGTCTGGAGAAGGATGAACCAATTCCCGAAGCTACGAATGAAGAAGCTGCGGCTTAGCGCAAGGGCAGCGATGGAGAATAGAACCAACCTAAAGGGGGATATACTGCCCAGTCCTCGACAGATTACTCCTTAGTCAATAGTAAGTGTCAAGGACATGGATGTAATTTTACCCAGGCTGCATCCTATAAATAGAATGAACAGTAACACCATACTGTTCATGCTGACTTGTACTCACTTGCACATCACTCCTGGATTTTTCCTTTCTGCCAAGCCGAAGGTACAAATGTAATTAAATATCATTAATGTTTGTTCATGGTTATATAATGAGAATATGAATAGTCTAATGATTTAATATTATTATTCACGTTCTTTTCCATGTTTCATATGTCCCTGCCCTTGTTATTACATGTTGTGATTATGAAGGTATGCCCTTCATAACCTTCGTCTGAAGATCATTATATCCTAAAGGAGATAATGTTTCGAAGGACGAATGTCTTTAACCATTAACATTTGTGTTGCCTTGTTCTTAACTCGTAGCATTTGAGAACAAGTCCCCAACATTGGCGCCCACCTCCGGTGAACTCATTTGACCACCTTCAGCAAGTTGTGACCTTCGTCATGCCACTGAAGAAATCTTCAGCGCTGGGGGCTGCATTGCAGCCACTGGACGTCAACCAAGAAACACTATGCGAAGCTAGAAGCCAAAAAAGGAAGGCTGCAAGTCCAACACCTCAAGAGGAGTTGGACCAAGAAATCAGGGACCTCAAAGCCATTCATCAATAGGTCCAGAGGAAGAAGGAGAAGATGCTTCGTCTTGCCGATCTTCAGAAGAAGATTGATGAGACCGCTGAGGAAATGCGTCATCTTACCCAAGATGACCAGGACCAAAGACCTCAACACAGAGAGCTTCATCAAGACAATTCCTGCAATGATGATGAATGGTATGATGATTTCCATCATGGAAATTTTGCTTTTGATGATGCTTCTCCTCTGTCAGCAGAACTGCAGGCTACCCATGGCCCCATCATACAAGCCACCCAGCTCCTTATGTATGATGAGCACTTAGACCCGAAGCAGTTTCTAATGAGCTATGAAGCAACCATATCTTCATATGGTTGGCAACACAACAGTCATGGCGAAATCCTTCGTCATGGTAGTTAAAAATGTCGCACAAACTTGGTACTCTTCTCTCTAGTGAACTTCCTAGAGCCTAAACCCTAGAAAGTTCCTAGAGCCCTCTAGGAAGTTAGCCCTAAACTCTAGGAAGTTAGGGCTAACTACACCAAAATAGTGAACTTCCAAGAGCCTAAACCCTAGGAAGTTAGCCCTAAACTTTAGGAAGTTAGCTAAACCCTCGGAAGTAAAGCCATACCTTCGGAAGTTTGGCTCTCGGAAATTTTTTGTCGGAAGTTAGCTTAACTTACTAGAGCCCTCTAGGAAGTTAGCTAACTTCCTACAGCCAAAGGAGCCTCTCGGAAGTTAGTAGGTTCTCGGATGTTAGTAGCTTCACACCGTCAGCTGACTAACTTCCTACGGCTGATTGTAGCCCCTAGGAAGTTAGCTGACTAACTTCGTATGGCTGACTGTAGCCCCTAGGAAGTTTGCTGGCTAACTTCCTACGGCCTAGTTGGCCTCTAGAAAGTTAATTTGACCAACATTACAAATGTTGTTTATTTTTATTTTACACCACATTCCACAACATAATAAATATATCAACAGCTATATAGCACAACATATTTTCACATAAAACATCTCACACACAATCACATAACAATATTTAAATCCATAGTCTCATCAATTACATCACAAAAGTCTCATCCATAGTCATAATAAGTTAGCCAAGTTCCCGGCTGTCTATAGATCAATTGGCATCCATAGGGCCAACTATGCTAAGCAGCAGAACAATTTCACTAGCCTATCACCCTCACAAACTAACACCAAGCTTGTGGCAAAAGCTAGTTACGTCGTGCTGATGCCAGAACAGGCAATAAGCCCCAATAAAATAGGGACGTACGCCACCAAAATGTTACGCCACTTGTTGGAGAGCTTGGCTCCAAACGGATTACTCCTAGGAGTTGCGTGTGAATGAGTTGCTGGCGAATCACGTGACATATGCGAGAAGAGAAAAGACAGGAGGTCAAGTTACTGAGAGCACCTAGAAGGGGGGTGAATAGGTGATCCTGTAAAACTTGAAACTTAGTGCCACAAAAACATGATTAGGAGTTAGCACCAATAAGGTCAAGTGGCTAGAGAGGAGTCTTAGCAAAACACAATAACCACAAAGAGATCAACACAAAGATGGCACAGTGGTTTATCCCGTGGTTCGGCCAAGTCCAACGCTTGCCTATTCCACGTTGTGGCGTCCCAACGGACGAGGGGTTGCAATCAATCACTCTCAAGCGGTCCAAAGACCCACTTGAATAACATGGTGTTTTGCTTTGCTTTACTATATCCCGCTTGCGAGGAATCTCCACAACTTGGAGTCTCTCACCCTTACAAAGATGTTCACAAAGAAGCATGGAAGTAAGGTTGGGATGAGCAACGCACACAAGACACAAAATCAGAGCAACATGCACACAAGTCGCAACACGAGCTCTCAACACAACTCGGAGAGTACACTACTCAAATGGAGCTCTAGTTCCTATCAACAAAGAATCGAATACGCGGAATTGAAGTCTTGGTGCTTAGGAATGCTTAGAGAATGCTTGGTGTCCTCCTCCATGCGCCTAGGGGTCCCTTTTATAGCCCCAAGGCAGCTAGGAGCCGTTGAGAGCATTCTAGGAAGGCAATTCTTGCCTTCTATCGCCTGGCGCACCGGACAGTCCGATGCACCACCGGACATTGTCCGGTGCGGATCTCTTTCCTTGTTTGGCGAAGCCAACCATTGCAGCCGTTGGCGCACCGGACACTATCCGGTGCACACCGGACAGTCCGGTGCTCCTTTCTGACCGTTGGCTCGGCCACGCGTCGCGTGCGGCTTACGCGGCCGACCGTTGGCTCACCGGCCAGTCCAGTGATTTATAGCCGTACGCCGTTATATCGCTTCCAGAGAGCGACGACTTCGCTTGTGAATGGCTCACCGAACAGTCCGGTGCACCACCGGACAGTCCGGTGATTTATAGCCGTACGCCGTTGATCGCCTCCCGAGAGTGGCCAGTTGACAGTCGCTAGCCTGGCGCACCGGACACTATCCGGTGCACCACCGGACACTGTCCGGTGCACCACCGGACAGTCCGGTGCTCCCAGATTGAACTGTCTTTGGCTAAAGAAAGCCATCTCTTTTCCAAAGTGATTTCTCCTGTTTCCAGCACTTAGACACAAGACATTAGTCTCCAAAACAATTTACTAAGTCTTAGAAACATACCTTTACTCTTGATTTACACTTTGTCCAACATTTGGCATAGATTAATACTTAAGCACTTGTGTTGGACACTAAATCACCAAAATACTTAGAAATGGCCCAAAGGCACATTTCCCTTTCAATCTCCCCCTTTTTGGTGATTTATGCCAACACAACACAAAGCAACTAGAACAAGTGCAATATCAATGCAAATAAGAACACAAATTGTTTTGATTCAACTTTGGCATATTTGGATCATACTTTGCCACCACTTGGTTTGTTTTTGCATATCAAACTCAATTTCCTATCTCTAAGTCAAATTCACTTGTAGAGACATAAAGAGAGGTATTCCAAGAGAAATTGATCAAAGATTCAAAAACTCCCCCTTTTTCCCATAATCAAACATTCTCTCCACAAGAGACCAACTTTTGACAAAGAGGGACAATAAGAGGCTTTTGACAAAACAAAAGCTCTATTCTACTGTTTTCAAAATTCTCAAGTGGTAGCTGATCCATTTATTGCTTTGGCCTTATTTCTCCCCTTTGGCATCAAGCACCAAAACGGGATCAATCTTGGCCCTTAAACCTCATTGCCTCACCAAAATCTTCACATAAGAGTACAAAGGCAATAAGAAGATGGGGATGAACTTGGAGTGAGTTACCCTCTCACCGGAGTGCAGTGGAAGTCTTTCATGGTCCAAGTCCACCTTTCCCTTTCAATCCACCTTTGAGACTAAATCAAGCAAACTCAAGCACACGGTTAGTCTCAAAGGGTCAAGTTGTAGCACATCTCCCCCTAAATATGTGCATCACTCACACATGGACTTTTGAGGTCCGGGGAGTGTTTGTACAACTTGAGCACCATAAATAAACAACAATATGCATAAGGGAACATGATCAAAGCATAATACACATGTATGCTACAAATCAGTCCAAGTTCCGCGAATCTAAGACATTTAGCTCACTACGCAGCCTGCAAAAGGTCTTTTCATCTAAAGGCTTGGTAAAGATATCGGCTAGCTGGTTCTCGGTGCTAATATAGAACACTTCGATATCTCCCTTTTGCTGGTGGTCTCTCAAAAAGTGATTCCGGATGTTAATGTGCTTTGTGCGGCTGTGCTCAACAGGATTGTCCGCTATGCGGATAGCACTCTCATTATCACATAGGAGTTGGACTTTGCTCAGATTGTAGCCAAAGTCCCGAAGGGTTTGTCTCATCCAAAGTAGTTGCGCGCAACACTGTCCTGCGGCAACGTACTCGGCCTCAGTGGTGGATAGGGCAACGGAGGTTTGTTTCTTAGAACTCCATGACACCAGGGACCTTCCTAAGAATTGGCACGTCCTCGATGTACTCTTCCTATCGACCTTACATCCAGCATGAGTCTGAATATCCAATTAAGTCAAAGGTAGACCCCTTTGGATACCGGATCCCGAAGCAAGGCGTAGCGACTAAATATCTAAGAATTCGCTTCACAGCCACTAAGTGACACTCCCTTGGATCGGATTGAAATCTAGCACACATGCATATACTAAGCATGATATCCGGTCTACTAGCGCATAAATAAAGCAAAGAACCTATCATGGACCGGTATGCTTTTTGATCAACGGACTTACCTCCTTTGTTGAGGTCGACGTGTCCGTCGGTTCCCATCGGAGTCTTTGCGGGCTTGGCGTCCTTCATCCCAAACCACTTTAACAAGTCTTGCGTGTACTTCGTTTGGGAGATGAAGGTGCCGTCCTTGAGTTGCTTCACTTGGAACCCAAGGAAGTAGTTCAACTCGCCCATCATCGACATCTCAAACTTTTGAGTCATCACCCTGCTAAAACTCTTCACAAGACTTTTGGTTAGTAGAACCAAATATTATGTCATCGACATAAATTTGGCACACAAATAAGTAACCATCACAAGTCTTAGTGAATAAAGTTGGATCGGCTTTCCCAACCTTGAAAGCATTAGCAATTAAAAAGTCTCTAAGGCATTCATACCATGCTCTTGGGGCATGCTTAAGTCCATAGAGCGCCTTAGAGAGCTTACATACGTGGTCGGGGTACCGTTTATCCTCGAAGCCAGGGGGTTGTTCCACGTACACCTCCTCCTTGATTGGCCCGTTGAGGAAAGCGCTCTTCACATCCATTTGGAACAACCTGAAAGAATGGTGAGCGGCATATGCTAGTCCTGTTTGTTGCGGAACACCCACTTGGTTCCCACAACATTTTGCTTGGGACGCGGCACCAGTGTCCAAACTTCATTACGCTTGAAATTGTTGAGCTCTTCCTGCATGGCCAACACCCAGTCCGGATCTAGCAAGGCCTCTTCTACCCTGAAAGGCTCAATAGAAGAGACAAAGGAGTAATGCTCAAAAAAATTAACTAATCTAGAACGAGTAGTTACTCCCTTGCTAATGTCACCCAAAATTTGGTCGACGGGATGATTCCTTTGAATCGTCGCTCGAACTTGGGTTGGAGGTGCCGGTTGTGCTTCTTCCTCCATCACATGATCATCTTGTGCTCCCCCTTGATCACACGCCTCTTCTTGATGAACCTGTTCATCGTCTTGAGTTGGGGGATGCACCATTGTTGAGGAAGAAGGTTGATCTTGCTCCTTTTGTTCCTGTGGCCGCACATCTCCAATCGCCATGGTGTGTATTGCGGCCGTTGGAACGTCTTCTTCATCTACATCATCAAGATCAACAACTTGCTCTCTTGGAGAGCCATTAGTCTCATCAAATACAACGTCGCTAGAGACTTCAACCAAACCCGATGATTTGTTGAAGACTCTATACGCCTTTGTATTTGATTCATAACCTAACAAAAACCCTTCTACAGCTTTGGGAGCAAACTTAGAATTTCTACCTTTCTTTACTAGAATATAACATTTGCTCCCAAATACACGAAAGTAAGACACATTGGGTTTGTTACCGGTTAGAAGCTCATACGAAGTCTTCTTGAGGAGGCGGTGAAGGTAGACCCGGTTGATGGCGTGGCAAGCCGTGTTCACGGCTTCCGACCAAAATCGCTCGGGGGTCTTGAACTCTCTAAGCATCGTCCTCGCCGTGTCTATGAGTGTCCTGTTCTTCCTCTCTACCACACCATTTTGCTATGGTGTGTAGGGAGCGGAGAACTCATGCTTAATCCCTTCCTCCTCAAGGTACTCCTCCACTTGAATATTCTTGAACTCGGACCCGTTGTCGCTCCTTATCTTCTTCACCTTGAGTTCAAATTCATTTTGAGCTCTTCTTAGGAAGCGCTTGAGGGTCCCTTGGGTTTCAGATTTATCCTGCAAAAAGAATACCCAAGTAAAGCGGGAAAATCATCAACTATAACAAGACCATACTTACTTCCTCCTATGCTTAGATAGGCGACGGGTCCGAAGAGGTCCATATGAAGCAACTCCAAAGGTCTTGATGTGGTCATCACATTTTTGGTATGATGAGAGCTTCCCACCTGTTTACCTGCTTGACAAGCTGCACAAGGTCTATCTTTTTCGAAAGTTACATTAGTTAGACCTATCACGTGTTCTCCCTTTAGAAGCTTGTGAAGGTTCTTCATCCCCACATGAGCTAAACGGCGATGCCACAGCCAGCCCATGCTAGCCTTAGCAATTAAGTATGCATCTAGACTGGCCTCCTCTTTTTCAAAATCAACTAAATAGAGTTTACCATATAATACACCCTTAAAAGCTAATGAACCATCACTTCTTCTAAAGACAGACACATCTACATTTGTGAATAAACAGTTATATCCCATATTGCAAATCTGAGTCACAGACAACAAGTTATATCCAAGCGACTCAACTAAAAACACATTGGAAATGGAGTGCTCGGATGAAATAGCTATTTTTCCTAACCCTTTCACCTTGCCTTGATTCCCGTCACCGAATATGATTGAGTCTGAGGAATCTTTGTTCTTGACGTAGGAGGTGAACATCTTCTTCTCCCCCGTCATGTGGTTTGTGCATCCGCTGTCGATAATCCAGCTTGAACCCCCGGATGCATAAACGTGCAAGGCAAATTTAGGCTTGGGTTTTAGGTACCCAACTCTTGTTGGGTCCTACAAGGTTAGTCACAATGGTCTTAGGGACCCAAATGCAAGTTTATCTCCCTTGCATTTTGCCCCTAATTTCCTAGCAATCACCTTTCTATCCTTTCTACAAATTGCAAAGGAAGCATTGCAAGCATGATAAATTGTAGAAGGTTCATTGATCTTCCTAGGAACATGAGCAACATTTCTCCTAGGCATATGATGAATGACATTTCCCCTAAGCATATCTCTACCATGCATATAGGAAGAACTTGAAGCAAACATTGCATGAGAATCAAAAGCATCATAACTTTTATAAGCATTCCTAGAATGTCTCCTATCATGATACATGAATGAATGGTTCTTTTGAGTATTACTAGCCATAGGGGCCTTCCCTTTCTCCTTGGCCGAGATGGAAGCCTTATGGCTTGTTAAGTTCTTGACTTCCCTCTTGAAGCCAAGATCATCCTTAATTGAAGGGTGTCTACCAATCGTGTAGGCATCCCTTGCAAATTTTATTTTGTCAAATTCACTCTTGCTAGTCTTAAGTTGGGCATTAAGACTAGCCACTTCATAATTCAATTTAGAAATTAAAACTAGGTGTTCACTACAAGCATCAACATTAAAATCTTCACACCTATTGCAAATTGCAACATGTTCTACACAAGATGTTGATTTATTAGCTATTTCTAACTTAGCATTCAAATCATCATTTATGCTCTTTAAGCTAGAAATAGAGTCATGGCATGTAGACAATTCACAAGAGAGCATTTCATTCCTTTTAATTTCTAAAGCAAGGGATTTTTGTGCCTCTACAAACTTATCATGTTCTTCATACAAAAGATCCTCTTGCTTTTCTAATAACCTATTCTTATCATTCAAGGCATCAATTAATTCATTAATCTTATCAACCTTAGTTCTATCTAGGCCCTTGAATAAACATGAATAGTCTATTTCATCATCGCTAGATTCTTCATCACTTGAGGAAGCGTAAGTACTAGTATTACGAGTGCTTACCTTCTTTTCCCTTGCCATGAGGCAAGTGTGATGCTCGTTGGGGAAGAGGGACGACTTGTTGAAGGCGGTGGCGGCGAGTCCTTCGTTGTTGGAGTCGGACGACGAACAATCCGAGTCCCACTCCTTGCCAAGGTGTGCCTCGCCCTTAGCCTTCTTGTACGCCTTTTTCTTTTCCCTCTTGTTCCCTTGTTCCTGGTCACTATCATTATCGGGACAATTAGCGATAAAATGACCAATCTTACCACATTTGAAGCATGAGCGCTTCCCCTTTGTCTTGATCTTGTTAGGATGCCCCTTGCGACCCTTTAGCGCCGTCTTGAAGCGCTTGATGATGAGGGCCATCTCTTCCTCATTTAGTCCGGCCGCCTCAACCTGCGCCACCTTGCTAGGTAGCGCCTCCTTGCTCCTTGTTGCTTTGAGAGCACTGGTTTGAGGCTCTTGGATTGGGCCATTCAACGCATCATCAACGTATCTAGCCTCCTTGATCATCATCCGCCCGCTTACGAACTTTCCAAGTATCTCCTCGGGCGACATCTTGGTGTACCTAGGATTCTCACGAATATTGTTCACAAGATGTGGATCGAGGACAATAAAAGACCTTAGCATTAGGCGGACGACGTCGTGGTCCGTCCATCGCGTGCTTCCATAGCTCCTTATTTTGTTGACGAGGGTCTTGAGCCGGTTGTACATTTGGGTTGGCTCCTCGCCCCTGATCATCGCGAATCTCCCAAGTTTGTGCTCCACAAACTCCATTTTGGTGAGCATGGTGACATCGTTCCCCTCATGTGAGATCTTGAGGGTGTCCCAAATCTGCTTGGCGTTATCCAAGCCGCTCACCTTATGGTATTCATCCCTGAAGAATGAAGCTAGAAGAACAGTAGTAGCTTGTGCATTTTTATGAATTTGCTCATTAATGAACATGGGACTATCAGTACTATCAAATTTCATTCCACTCTCTACTATCTCCCATATGCTTGGATGGAGAGAGAACAAGTGACTACGCATTTTGTGACTCCAAAATCCATAGTCCTCTCCATCAAAGTGAGGAGGTTTACCAAGTGGAATGAAGAGTAAATGAGCATTGGTACTTTGCGGAATACGAGAGTAATCAAAAGAAAAGTTCGAATTGATCGTTTTCTTTTCTCGTAGTCGTTGTCGTCGTTGTCCTTTTGGGAAGAAGAGGACTCGTCACTGTCATCATAGTAGACGATCTCCTTATTGCGCCTTGGCTTCTTCTTTTTCCCATCTTTTTGTTTGTAGCCCAAGCCCGAGTCAGTAGGCTTGTCATCTTTCGGCTCGTTGACGAAGGACTCCTTCTCCTTATCATTGATCACAATCCTCTTGCCCTTAGGATCCATCTCTTCGGGCGATTAGTCCCTTTCTTGAAGAGAACGGCTCTGATATCAATTGAGAGCACCTAGAGGGGGTGAATAGGTGATCCTGTAAAACTTGAAACTTAGTGCCGCAAAAACTTGATTAGGAGTTAGCACCAATAAGGTCAAGTGGCTAGAGAGGAGTCTTAGCAAAACACAATAACCACAAAGAGATCAACACAAAGATGGCATAGTGGTTTATCACGTGGTTCGGCCAAGTCCAACGCTTGCCTATTCCACGTTGTGGCATCCCAACGGACGAGGGTTGCAATCAACCCCTCTCAAGCGTTCCAAAGACCCACTTGAATACCACGGTGTTTTGCTTTGCTTTACTATATCCTGCTTGCGAGGAATCTCCACAACTTGGAGTCTCTCGCCCTTACAAAGATGTTCACAAAGAAGCACAGAAGTAAGGTTGGGATGAGCAACGCACACAAGACACAAAATCAGAGCAACACGCACACAAGTCGCAACACGAGCTCTCAACACAACCCGGAGAGTACACTACTCAAATGGAGCTCTAGTTGCTATCACAAAGAATCGATTGCGCGGAATTGAAGTCTTGGTGCTTAGGAATGCTTAGAGAATGCTTGGTGTCCTCCTCCATGCGCCTAGGGGTCCCTTTTATAGCCCCAAGGCAACTAGGAGCCGTTGAGAGCATTCCAGGAAGGCAATTCTTGCCTTCTGTCGCCTGGCGCACCGGACAGTCCGGTGCACCACCGGACACTATCCGGTGTGGATCTCTTTCCTTATTTGGCGAAGCCGACCATTGCAGATTTAGAGCCGTTGGCGCACCGGACACTGTCCGGTGCACACCGGACAGTCCGGTGCTCCTTTCTGACCGTTGGCTCGGCCACGCGTTGCGCGCGGCTTACGCGGCCGAACGTTGGCCCGGTCGACCGTTGGCTCACCGGACAGTCCGGTGATTTATAGCCGTACGCCGTTAATCGCTTCCCGAGAGCGACGACTTCGCCTGTGAATGGCTCACCGGACAGTCCGGTGCACCACCGGACAGTTTGGTGATTTATAGCCATACGCCGTTGATCGCCTCCCGAGAGCGGCCAGTTGACAGTCGCCAGCCTGGCGCACCGGACACTGTCCGGTGCACCACCGGACAGTCCGGTGCTCCCAGACTGAACTGTCTTTGGCTGAAGAAAGCCATCTCTTTTCCAAAGTGATTTCTCCTATTTCTAGCACTTAGACACAAGACATTAGTCTCCAAAACAATGTAGTAAGTCTTAGAAACATACCTTTAGTCTTGATTTGCACTTTGTCCAACATTTGGCATAGATTAATACTTAAGCACTTGTGTTGGACACTAAATCACCAAAATACTTAGAAATGGCCCAAAGGCACATTTCCCTTTCAGTTACGTATAGATAATATCATTAAAGAAATCACCCTTTCTCTATCAGGCCATCTCGAGCGAGCAAGGTGTGTATGTGGGAGTGCAAAACATTGTTTCCAGCAAGGTGTGTATGTGGGAATTTGAAATAATAAGTAGGATAGAGAGGCTTTAGACACAACTGTGCTAGTTTGTTAAAAAAACTTATAATCATCAAATATTATTCAGATCTCTATAAAATTTGGTCTATTACACAGAAAGCTATACTACACTAGTATATGCGTAAATATTATGTTCTAAAAAGAATAATGTTCACGTATACATACCTGTGTCACTGCTGGTTGAGTGACATAATCCATGAGCTCTTGCTTCTGCTTCCTGTATAATTCCTTAACTTGTTTCATCAGATCTTCCTCCCTTTTCATATCTTCAAGAACCATTTCCTTCTCCCAATTCTTACATTTAACTTGTTCCTCCATTTCAACGACATTTTCAGGTAAACTTGAAACATCAATGGTTACAACAAATTTCACTTCAAGATTCTTGCTGCAAAAACCAATTATAGTTATTTATTAAAGTATAGAAATTAGCTTGATTAGCATGTGTGAACATAAATTATAAAGGAAAATAAAAGGTGTAAAAGTTTAGCATACACAATGGTCCAAACGAGAGCAAGAAAACTGTTGCTATTGTCATCATAGAGTAAACAAGTGACTTACTACCTCTAGGACCTCTCTCCTGACAAAATTAAAACCCAGATCATTAATAGACTTTAAGAAATTCATTCCAAAATAAACTATACAATAGCTAACACCATTGCTCCATGATTAAGAAAAATATACAATAGTTGAACGCAATAGAACATAGCATCTAGGCCTAGGACTTAATCCTGTTGTGACACATGTAGTTATAGATATATATGCATTAGTTTTACAAAAGGAGACGGGGTGAGGACACTTGTAAATAATAAATGAATACATGTTCTCTATAGTCAACAGATTGTGAATTTGAAGGCTCAGCTTCAGGACATCCTCTCCCTCAGCTAGACTACTGATCTTGGAGATCATATGACATGGCGGTAACATGTGAACAGACCACACTCGAAAGGACACCTTGCTACTACTTCTTGAGCCACCAGGTTTCAAACAAGTGTCCTTGCTATTGCAATGTCCTATCAGAGAGCAGCTACTTAAGGACACCTTGCTACTAACCTTGCTGCTACTCGAAAGATCAAACCAGAGAGCAACAACATCTATCATATATGAAATGCAAACGGCCCTTGTGTTTTTAAGGAACAAACCAACATGTCATGGAGATCATTTGCTAGCTTCAGTTTTCATTGACGAGTAGAGCTAGACTAATAGATATATGACCATTCAAACATAACTAGTAGCAACCACAAACCTACTAAAATCAGGAATATCTACTAAAATCAACTATATATACCTGTAGCACTGTAGGATGATTTTGATGTCTTGCTCACCTTTAGCTATATAATCACTTGCTATTTTTAAACCTTTGGAGCCTTTTTTCTTAATTGGGAAGTATCAAAGAACCTTCCTTCCTTATACACATGTTTCCCATCTAGACTCTTCCTTGGAACCTTAAACTAATGGGGTTAAACTTGCTGACCTTTAATTAGAACAGAATTTATTGGTGTGCTTAGAGAATTTAGTGCAAGCCACTGAAAAAAATGAAGCTCATTGTATTATGTCAGCATGCGCTAGCAGAATAGTTGGGTAGGAGATTTGGCATTCAAAATTGACAGATGAAGACCAACTCAGACATCTAGGCCTTAACTATCAATATGAACTTCACTTTTGTAAAGTTATTAAACATGATTGAAATTATATTTGAAACAACAGAATAATTACCTGATTGAATGAAACATGGTGTAAATATTTGTTGCAGCATGGTGTAAATAGAAAACATTGAAGAAACCAGCAACAACTGCTAGAAAGGCATTATACTGTAATTATGTCATGACTCTATACTGTAATTATGTCATGGCTCTGCATTATGGCAGAAGTTAGCACCTGGAGAGCAGAGCAAAAACAAACAACTGTTTACATTTTAATTAGATTTCACTGCCCACAAACCCCACACTGTTATCGCTGCTTATCAGTCTCTGCCTTTGTTTGCAGTACCCAAATGAGTCTGGACTGTGAACACCAAGGATAGTAGATTATAGGTAACACCCAAATGAGCTCTGGACCGTGAACAAGCATTGACACTACAGCAGCAGAGGTCTCACCGATAGATGATATATTTGAAAAAAATGGGGCTAACTCATGGTAGAAAATGGTTAAGAATCTCTAGTGTAGCATGCCAGGAATGAACAGGACAAAGTCGAAGCAGGTGGGGTAGGTCCCTTCAACACAAGACAAGGCATCCTTAGTTCATTACCAGCAGTATCTGCCACAATGCACACCAACACTTGACGTTGCAGTATATGCTCCAATATATAGATCGAGAGTGTTGGAGGGGGAAGAATAAAGAGAGATTAATACCTATAATGACGTTTTTATTCCTTCAATTACACGCACACTGCTGGAGCCAGTCGCTGTTATGATTCAGCACCTAGGCTGCCTCACGCATCGTGTCGCGCCTCCCACGCCGCGACTCCTGCGCCACGCACCAGTCGTCGTCTCGTCGACGATGTGTGCCTCACGGACGCTAGCACGCCATGCCGTGCTACCAGCTCGCTAGCGCGCTCTGTGGTCGAGGGGTTGAAGGCGGCGGGCGCTGTGGCCTACGGATTGACGGCGGCAGGCGCTGTGGGTAGGTGTGGATGTGTGGCGGCGGGGAGCCTGCGTTAGGAAAAGAGAGAGATAGGGTTTTCACTTTTGGGCTCGTAAAGCACTGATGGTGGGCCAATATGGGTCATAGGTGAATATTTTTGCGCGCCGATGTGGGTCAGTGTCGCGCGCATGCGAAAATTACTCAGTGCTTTTATATCGACTGCCAGTGCGATACAATTGATACGAATCACCGATTGATGAAGCGACTTTATTCATATATAAATATAATGACCGATGCTCAGTTGGAATATGGATGTTTGTCGACTCACCATTTGTGACAATATATACCGACTAACAGTTCGATGGTAATCCTCTATTTATACCGACTAACAGCATGGGCAGCTAACTTCCTAGAGGCGTCCGTAGAAAGTTAGCGGCTCGTTTGACCGCACCCGCTGGTCAGCAACTGAAAGCTAATTTCCTAAAGCAGGCCATAGGAAGTTAGCGGCTTGTTTCACTGGTCAAAAGCTCAAAGCTAACTTCCTAGAAGCCTCTGTAGGAAGTTAGCGGCTCGTTTACCGCACCCACGGGTCAGCAACCGAAAGCTAACTTGCTAGAGGAGGCCGTAGGAAGTTAGCAGGAGAAGCTTACTTCCTAGAGTAGACCGTAGGAAGTTAGCAGGAGAAGCTAACTTCCTAGAGCACGCCGTAGAAAGTTAGTGGCTCGTTTGACCACACGCACGGGTCAACATGTGAAAGCTAACTTCCTACAGCTTTTATAAAACACCGTAGGAAGTTATGTTTATTTCCTAGAGCTACCAGTTGCCTCTCGAAAGTTATTTATTTCCTACAGTTTGTTATAAAAGCTGCAGGAAGTTAAAAAACTGTAGGAAGTGTATGTTTTTGGTGTAGTCATGACAGAAGCTGAAGGACATGCTGATCACCAGTTTCCAAGGTTTTCAGACGAAGTCGGTCACTGCTCAGGCTTTGTTCAAGTGCACACAAGACCACAAAGAATACCTCTAGGCGTATGTCCGAAGGTTCTTGCGTTTGAGAGCACAAGCGCCCACACTGCCCAATGAAATTTTCATTGAGGCCATGATCAAAGGGCTTGGGCCAGGACCTACGGCTCAATATTTTGCCAGGAAACCCCCTCAGACCCTGGAGAAGCTCCTTCAGAAGATGGATGAATACATCCGGGCTGATAATGATTTCCGCCAGAGAAGGGAAGAAGCTTACATGTTTTCTGAAATGAATAGGGGCTACGGAGGAAGAATCCACCCAAGGCATGTTAGATCAATCCATAACTCCAGTCAAAGTGATGACAGAGGAAGCCAATTTCAAAGGCCACAACACAGCTCTCAATCCTTAGGGCAACAACAAAGTTCTTTCAGGCCACTAACCCCATGGGGCAGAGGCGGCAGGGGCTTCGGAGGAAGGTACGGGGATCAGCCCAGAAAACTTTATTGCTTATTTTGTGGTGAAGACAAGGGCCACACTATAAGAACATGCCAGGTCACCATTCAGAAGCAAAAGGAGATTGCCGAAGCTGAGGCGTGGTAGAATCAGCCGAAGCAGGTTCTACATACTGCTTCATGCTACTCTCCCTACGTACCAGAATACGTAGGTAATCAACAACCTGCGACTTCTGATGCTTTGGCAAGTCATTCTCAAGCTTCCTGGGCCCAGCTCCCGTTACCACCACCATTACCACCTACTCACACCTGAAGCCAGTAGCTAGAAGGGCACAACGCGCACAGCAGCAGCGTGATTTTCGGGAGGAATCCGAAGCTCGTACAGTCAACAGTACTGTGCCGGAATCGAAGCATATCTACTAAAGAATATCCTACTCTTAATGTACCATTTTATTTTTTGTATGAGAAACAAGTAACGAAGGACTAAATTTCGATTTCTTGTAATAATTCGGCTTGCATCAATGAGTAAAATATGCCTTCCTCACAGTCTTTTGAAGCTCGAAAATTGTTCCTAAGGGAGCGTAGAGTAAATTTCGAAGCTGCAAAAAGTCGTTCTTAAGGGAGCGCAACGTAATTTTTCTGCTCAAAAGTCATTCCTAAGGGAATGCAAAGCCAAAAATTAAGTTCCAAAGTTGCAAAAAAGTCGTTCCTAAGGGAGCGCAGCATAAGTTTTCTGCTCAAAAGTCGTTCCTAAGGGAATGCAGAGCCAAATACCACCAAAATATAAGGTGAAGAAGCTCAAAAGTCGGTCCTAAGGGGATGCAGAGCTTAAATGCCACCGAAATAGAAGGTGAAGAAGCTCAAAAGTCGTTCCTAAGGGGATGCAGAGCTTAAAAGACTCAAAAGACGTTTCTAAGGGGATGCAGAGTCTTGTGTGTTCTAGTGTGGGCGCGTGTGTGTGTCTTCGGCATCACCATCATTTTGCATCATATCATCATATCATTTCGCATAACATTACATCATGCATCATATCGCATCAACAACAAAAAATGCTGAATACGAAGCAAATCCTCGGCAATACTTTGTTAAAACAAAATGTGCGGAGGCACGAAGCGAACTTCGGGAAATACGTTTTTATCGGACTTGCCAAAGAAGGGGCCTCTTTCTTTACGAAGCATGAAAAGAACGGAAGGTGTTTTTTCGCCGAAGCTCAAAAAACGGTATGTGTGTAAACTTCATGAATCGTAAAGAAACATGTTACAGTAATTTACATGTCTGATTAATTGTTCTATACACCAAATATTACATAGTGTCATTACAATAAGGTATAATCTTCCCTAAGTATTTTTTCCACGGCTTCGTTCAATAGCTTGTCGACAACTTCATCGACAATGAAGTTAGCAACGCTTATTACATCTAGTGCTTCCTTCATGTCCGGATCAGCCAGGGGGTTGTATAGCTCCGGCTGCGGTGACAGTTCAGCTGTAGTAGGCAAACTATTAGTTCGAAGTCATAAAGTAAGTATTGAAGCTAAAATTCAAAAAGAATACATATGCGCCTTTCGTGTTCGGCAGCTTCTTCAGCTTGCCTAGCTTCTTCTCGGGCGTCATGGGTGTCTTTTTCATTCTTCTTTATAATTTTGTTGGCCAATTCTCGGCCACCGTTCACCCAGACATCAGAATAAAATTTTCCGCCCACCAAAGTAGCTTCGGCTGAAGGGTCTTTTGTGTCGTCTATGGAGAAGGTGGCTTTAGCCTGGGCTGTAGCTTTAACATGATCGCATCCAGCCTTCTCCAGAATAGCCGCAATTCCCAGAGCACCGGAGAAAGCACAGATATCCCCACGATCGCTCAGGATCTCCTCGAAAGCTTCGGCTTCCCTGCTTATCCACTCAATAACGCCCTCGGGGTCGCCTCGAATAAAATTTTCCTCAGAAGAATAAGCACCCACTTTGGAAAAGCTAGTTTTCAATTTATTCACGCAATCCAAGGATTTTTCAAAGCATCTTTCTTTGGATTCGCGAAGCTCCTCAACATTCTTCTCTAGCTTAGTCTTCCACCATTCACTAATTTATTGGCTAGCCTTTGCGAGCGCACAATTTTCATTAGCTTCGGCAAGTTTTTTACGAAGATCTTCAACTTCGGCTTTATAAGCTTCGGATTGAGTATTTGCTTTATCCACCAATGAAAGTAGAATTTTGTCTTTCTCCATGGTTTCGTTTCTCAGCCTGATGACCTCTAATTGAAGGTTGCTGAGAGCTATAGTGCAGCTCTCGTCTTCGGCATTCTTTTGCGTCCTCAGTGCGTTGCTAAGGATTAGGCCCTGCAAGAAAGAATAAAGGATTAGCGTGAGAATAAAAGACTTCATTTCCATGTCCATAAGCTTCAAAGTTCACTTTTGTACCTTCAGACTGTTGTATGCGAGGCTGTCCGTGTGGTCAGCCTTCGTCATGGCGCAGAGGCCAGCTTCGAGCTTCCGAAATCCCATACTTTTGGCCATCTCCCGGCAGACAGATAACTCTTTGCTGTTCGGGAGGTAGTACAGGAAATCATCTTCGTCCGTGTCGTTAAACACTAAGGCCCCCTTCGGGTACTTCAGCTCCCGGGCATAGTGTTTGGCTTCAAAAACTTCTTCTTCGGATAATCTTTTTCCCGAAGCATGTCAAATAATATAGTCAAGATCTTCGGACAATGCTTCGGGAGCAAGGGATTTGGCTTCTTTGGCCACATTTTTCTCTAGAGCTACGCTAATATCCAAAGATTCTTCTTCGGCCTTCTGCTCAGTTGCGGCAAGCTTCATCTCAGCAGGCACTGAGGGCCTAGCTTCGGTTTCCGTATGAGCTGTAGCAGCTTCGGCAATCTTCTTCATAGGAGCAGGAGTGAGCGCTCTTTTTGTCTCCACAACGATGTCCAGCACGCTAGCCATTCTTCTCCTCTTGGGAGTAGTGGCGGGAGCTTTTGCAACCTTTGGTAGCTCTGCTTCTACTGGCTGGCTAAGAATTTCTGGCAGATCTGTTGCCTTTTCTAATTCTGGTTTTTGGTTGTCTCATCTTCAGCTTCGACTGAATCAACTATAGGCACCTTCGGCACTATAGTTGATTCCTCAGCACTTCGAGTGGCAGGAGCAGCTTGTTTTGCTTCAACAACGGAATATGTTTCTTCACCAAATTTTGGCACTATGGCTGTTTCAATATATCTTGGTCGGTGGGTCAAAACCTTGATTTTCTTGCCCTTCGGCACAGCAGTGATGGCCGAAGTGGCAGCTTTCCTCTTTTTTCCTAGCTTCCGCGAGGGATAGCAATAATCAGGATATATAAAACCAATCGCATCAAAAACTCTGTTCAGTCTTTTCTTGCTCCGACCCCCGAAGGCTGAGGATAAAGCATCATCTTCGGCTTTGGTATATGCCCCAAGTAACTCGTCGCTAGTAGCATCAATACATTTCAGCCAATCGTCATTTGGTTCGTCAAACCAGTCCCTGAATCTGAAGGTATATTTCAACCGAACTAATCCACCTTCGACGGACCCGGCAGCAGTCTCCTTCGGCATCTCCCTGTTATGCACAAGTGGCCACACTCTGTAGGCTATGTGCTCTTGGATTATGTCTCTTGTGCCAATGAAAGCACAGACATTGTTAAAAGCCTTTTGACACGCTTCGACATCACTTTCAATCGCCACCCTCGGCTTTTGTAGGCCAAAGCGAGACCAGATGGGGCGCTGGATAATTTCCTTAATGTCCTCCCTCTCAATCAGATTATTCTTAACATAAAAACATTCCTCCATCTAGGCCCCGGGCCACCTTTTCCGAAATGTTGGAACCGGGTAGCTTGCATTGGGACGAGCAACGAATCCATAACAACCAAAGTTGTTGTGATACTATTCTTTGCCAGTGGCCTTCGTTTCGTACAATAATTCGTGCATATTGCAAAAACACTTTGCGCTCGGTTCGAACCCTTGGCTTCTCATAGCCCAAACAAACATCCCCATTCTGATTATAGCTTCGGGGGTAATTTGATGTAGAAAGATCTGAAATATCTTCAGCACTTCAACCACAAATTTGCTCAATGGGAACCGAAGGCCTGCCTTCATAAAGCTCTAGTAAACAACAACTTCATTTTCTTCAGGTGTAGGGGCGATGCTGTGTAACGTCCTGAATTTGGGGGTAGAATTTTTTCTTCTTTAATACTCACCAAATTCAGGCGTTACTCTCTTTTCTCTTCTCGTTTCGCTCCTTCTTCCCAATTTCAAAGCAGTATAGTGACTGGTGTCCGTGTTGCGTGTAAACAAAAACCTAAGTTGTCATGGGTGTTGCATCATGTTGAGGCATATTTCTTTGTCTGATGTCATGTTTAATCACGTGTTTTTCTAGTCTCATTTCGGTTTTCGTTTTGCGTTTGGATTTCGATTAGTGGTTGTGCGTGTTGTGGGATTTTGACCCGCGACGCGACCCAGCCTGGCCCGGCCCGGCCTGGCCTAGCTCGGCCCGGCTCTGGCCCGCACGCCCCTGGCGCCCCGGCCCCTCCCCCATGTGTGCGCCCCCTCCCCTTGTCTCTCTTTCCCTCATTCAATTTTCCCATGCACAACTTGTAACACCACAAAAGCCATCAACTAAAAATAATGAATTTAGTTATTATGGTAATTAGGATAATAATTGTTTTAGTGTTTAATTATTTATTTGCATTTTAATCAATTTTGTTTGTATGCGCTTGATTGATTATCGGATGTTTATTATCAATTCTTTTTAAAGAAAAACCTAGTAATTAATATAATAATTAATTAATATAATAGTTACTAGTCTAAAAACAAGTATTTTATTTATAAATAACCTTGGTGATTTTTTAGGGAGTTTTCGAGCTCTTTAAAAATGTATTTGGGAATTTAAAAAAAAACAAATTCTCCCAACCGGCCCACTAGGGGCCCAGACCCCTAAACCCAACGTGCGCGCGCGCACGGCTGGCTCCCAGCCACAGCCGCCGCCGCCCCCTGCTATCCCTCTTCTCCCTCCCTAATTCTCTCTCTCACCCACCGTGACACAATGAAAATCATTAAATAAAACTAATACATTTAGTTAATAATGGTATTTATGATAATAAATTTTCCATTGAAGTGTTTGTTATTTATTTCATCCGGAATGATTTTTGATTGCTCATAAGTAGTTTTTAATATTGAATATCATTTCTTCTTAAATTAAAATTTAAATAAATAATATAATAAATATTAG
This sequence comes from Zea mays, assembly GCF_902167145.1. NCBI lineage: Eukaryota > Viridiplantae > Streptophyta > Magnoliopsida > Poales > Poaceae > Zea > Zea mays. The sequence continues at coordinate 33,540 of NW_023367277.1, forward strand.
TCCAAGAATTAATATGTTATTTATAAATAATTTTGGTTTGATTCTTATGAATTTTATGATTATTTAAATATGTATTTCGAATTTTAAAGAGGAAATAGAAAAAAAGAAAAAAACTAACTAACCTAACCCTAGCCGGCCCATGAGGCCCATTAGGCCGCGCGCCATTCCCTAACCCTACCAGCTGACCGCCGCTCCCACCTCTCCCTGTGCCAGCTGCCAGGCTTCTTCCTTCCCTCTCCTCTCCTCTCACTTGCAGGCGGGCCCGCCATGGCCTTCTTCCCCAACCATGCCGCCACCTAAGCATCGCGCTCGCACCGCGCCCGGCCAAACCGGCCGCCTCGCGCCAGCCTCGATAGGCGCACCCAAAGCCGCGCACCTGGAGCCACCCCGGCAGCCTCCCCGCACCGTGCCGTGGAGCCGCCTCGGCCCTGCCATCCGCGCGAGCGCTGCTGCGCACCCGACGCGCACACAGCCGAGCCCTGCTTCCCTCGACGCCTTGAAGCCGACCGAAGCCAGGAACCGACCACCGCACCTCTCCCAGACCCCGCGACCCCGGCACCCTGCAGCCCGACGCCCCGACGAAGACCTCGCGTGACCATCCGTTCTCTCTGCGTTATGGAGTTCAATACGTCCGTTACTCCCTCCATTGATGCGGCACCATTGATGGCAATTGATGGCTTTGAAGACCACCGTTCCATCTCGGTGACTCCCCCTCTTCCCTCATCCTCCCCTCCTCTATAAAAACCGGGCAGCCGAGCTCTTCTCTCTCCCTACCCAAACTCGCTCCCTCCTCTCGGTTCTCTCTCCCTCACCGTTCGTCGTCGTGAAGTTCGTCGCCAGACCATCCGTACGCCGTTCGCCATCCGTGGAGACGCGTCGGAGTTTGTACCTCGCCGTCCACCGACGACCGCGCCCGTTCCCCTGCTCACCGGAGACGTGCCCGAACCCCGTCCAAACCTCGTCGTTACCTAACCGTCGAACCACTCCCGCTCGTCAACGTTCATCCCTGCGCATGAACGAAGAACCAAGGTTGAACACAACTCCAACCCGTTAATTTATTGTCTACATCATGTGTTGAATTAATTTATGAATTTGTGAATTATCGTTGTAATATTATGCGAATTGGCGATTCGTGTATGATTTTGGAGATTTTGATGTATACGTGTAGTCAAAATCGAACCCCGCGACCACGCTTTAATATATGTATGATTTTATAATTCTAAAAATGAGCATAGTCACTATTTACTAACTTAGTGATTTTCATACTAGAAAACGTTTACATATTTGTTTTCGCTTTAGTGTGTGGCGCGATAATTGGTTAGTATTGTTATAAATATAATTTTAGTGATATAAGAAATTGAAATAGGAATTGAGCCACGTATTTCCGGTCAAAAGAAAATATAGATTTTACTATTCACAATAAATGTATTCATAAGTATAGCACTTAATTACGTAAGAATAGTAAAATGCTCATTTATGTCATAATAACCATGAATAGGTTATTTAAAGTCCCATTTAGTTATTTTACAATTAATTCTTAGTATATTAAGGTTAGAAGAATTAAATAAACATTTTTATGCGTATAAATTCTATTTAGAAAAGGAAGGAGAAAACCGAAATAGTAGAATTTTATAATAATATTAAAATAACTTAATTAGGCACTCATGCTTTCCTAATAAAGAAATTGATAGTTATGTTGGTAAACATAGGTTTCTTACTAAAGAAATAGATAATTTGTTTCTAATTTTTAAAATGATCTTTTTAATAAATATCATATTTAACAAGGTTCGTTATAGATGTTTAAGTATAGTCGTATTAAAGAGAAACTTAAAAGAATATGTAGACATATGTTTCTCAATAAAAATAGAAAATAAACATATGTCCAATTAATAGATTGTTTACAATTTTTGAATTAAAAGATAACAAGGGTCATTACTTTTATAAACTAAAATGATAGTTTATACATAACTTCCTTCTAATGAATAAGATCATTTGTTCCTACAATAGAATTAAAGATAATTAATAGGTTAATTATCCTTTATCATAATGTATTAATTAAACCTATAGTCAATTTATTCTTAATTAGATTTATGGCATGAGTAATGATTCCATAGAATTTAGTTCACATTATATACGGATCACTTAGTTTTTCCTAGAGGATAAAATAAAGTAATAATAGTTTAAGTTCTTTTATAACTTAAAATGTTACTTTATATATTGACTTTGAATATAATAATATAGGCTATGTGTTTTCAAATGAAATTAAAAGATAGTTGTTTGTTCATTGCCTTTTACATAAAAGTTCATTTAAGGCATATATCATAACTTTCCATAAATAGGTGTTTAGTAATAATGATCTTTTCACAGAAAACCTATTTAGACTTATATCCTAATTTATCATAAGTGATTGGTTAACAATATTTATAATATGTTCCATAATGCTTCTAAAATTAATAACGTGATTAGTAACCCATTAACCTTAGATATGTAACATATTTCTTTTCTAAAAAGTTAAAAAGGTTTAATATTGTTATAACATGTTGTATCATCTTATAAACCCTTAATCTTAGACATATCCCATATGACGTTTTATAAAAAGATTAAATTGGTGAACCTAATATTTGTATATTTTAATTAAGATATTTTTAAGCTCATGTCTTGTTTTATAAAGTATAGATCACACATTTTTGAAAAGAATACCCTCTTATTATAACCATTACTTGCGATGTTCTTTAAAAGTGAACGTTCGTTTCGTTAGGCTTTCTTTAAGCTTTATATATAGTGAATGTGGTATGTTATTGAGTGGTGTTTGTTCTTCTTGTTTGTTTGTGTGATATTCAGTGGTTGATCTAGTAGTTAAGAATCAAGATCTATTCAGATCCGTGGAAGGAACTCAAGTTTTCAATAAGCAAGGCAAGTGGACTTCTCCCTCTGCATACTCTGTTTGATCCCAAACAATACATTTAATAAAGTTTATTCTTTTGGATATATATGCATTATTTGATGGGTTACCTATTTAGATAACCTTTCCAACCTTATTCCTTGATCAAACCTGGGAATTATACTTTACCTTCGTAGCTATGCTATTGCTTCAACTTAACTTTATGCAGTCACTCCCGCTTATGATATTAATGTTCTAAATGGTAAGTGTACATTGTTGTAGTTAACCCGATGGTTAAACAAGATTATTGCATATTAATTGGAACATGGAGTGACCATCCGGGAAAACAGTGCTACCATGAGAACTATCATGGCTCTGGTCTTGGTTAAATAACTAGGGAAGTCTTATGTTGGGTGTTGGTCGTGGTCGACCGGAACAGGCGCATCTGGCAAGCGCTTATAGTACCGGCTCAGGCAGATTGGATACGGGCATAGTTCCCAAAGCTTTACCCTGTGGTCCGGACTATAAGTTGGTTATGGTAGGTGTGCCTTATGCAGTTTGACCATTTCCAGCATTTGCGTAATGAGGACTCTAGGGAGAAGCCTCGTAGTGAGACCCTGGCCATTCACCTCGGAAGTGAATACGGGTCTAGCTAACCCAGGCTAGAAGGGAATCGCGACTCATGGGTAAAGATGCGCCACCGCTGCAGAGTGTAAAACTGATATATCAGCTGTGCTCACGGTTATGAGCAGCCTGGACTCCTCACATGATAATTGAACTTGAAGATGGAAATAAATCGAGATCCGATGATCTGCCAATGGTTTGCTTAAGTGGTTTCACTTAAGTGTTTTTGATATACTCTCATACTTTTGTTTAATGGGAATACTTGGGATTCACACTTATTAGTAAGACAGGTGTTGTTAATAAAATATTGACCAACTAAAATGCTTACTGCTCAACCTTAGCATTACCTTGATACCTTGCATTAGTTTTTCCCCAACTTGCTGAGCCCCGACCATAAGTGAGCTCACCCTTGCTTAATTTTGATCAGAAGTTGCAGATGAAGATATGATGCTGAACTCCATGGATGCTAGTCTAGTGATACCTCCGGTCATCTTCCTATGGATGGATGTCCATGTTTCGCTCTACTTTGATGAATAGAGGTTAAGACATTATGTTTGTTCGAAGTGTAATATGTTAATATAATTATTATTTACGCTTTTATGCATTGTTCTTTGATATATTACACTTGTGACGTCAACATATGTGTGGAAATAGATCCCGACACACATATGCGATGCACCCGGCTCTACCCTTTAGAAACGGGTGTGACACCCACTCTCTCTCTTCTCTCCCCTATGATGATCTCATGATATTTAGGGGGCTCAGACCATTTTATTGAGTACCTCTCCGTAAGGGACCCTGTTCGTGGAGTGACCACCCGGGATAACAGTGCAACCATGAGGGTGGAATGGGACGCCCTTAGCTGATTAATTAGATGAGCCTGGGGGTATAGTTGGCTTTGCCTGAGGGCCGTCAATGGGGGCCGGGGCGTGGTGCTCGCTCTGCCAAGGGGGTGCAGAGGTTCATTCGATTTGGTTTTGTTAGTCACCCACCTTGGGGAGGTGTACTGCGTTTGTACAACTGGTGAAACCTAACGAGCAGCTATGCACCAGGGGAGTCTTTGTAAAGTCTACGTAGTGGTACCCTAGCAGGACACCTAGGTACTGGTCAATGGAGAGTAGCTCTCTTCGGGCAGAAAGAGAATCACGACTCGTGGGTAAAGTGTGTGACCTCTGTAGAGGATTAGAAACTGATATATCAGCCGTGCTCACGGTTATGAGCGGCCTTGGGATCCTCTTTGATTATAGATACAGATGGTTCGGGATGCAATGATTCTTTGATGGTTTTGGTTACGATGATGATAATGATGTTCCTCAATGAGGAAATTGATTCACGGGTTGGTTATATGATAAAACATGGCTTCCACTAATAATAAATACCTGACCAACTAAAAGCAATTGCTTGAGCTTAACCCCACATAAAGCTAGTCCACCTCAGCCAAACGGGACATTTGCTGAGTACGTTGATGTGTATTCACCCTTGCTTTCACAAAACACCAGGTTGCCTTTGGTGCAAATCTATGCTCAGGTAAAGAAGAAGGTGTCGAGGCGGATCTCCAGGAGTTCCAGGACTTCGGCGAGTTCGAGGATTAGGCTAGCGACCTCCCCCAGTCAGTTGCTTGTGGTGGGTTAATTTGTGTTGGCTACGTTTCTATTATGTGTACTTTGATTTATATTATGTAAATGACTCTAGTCTTTAATATTATTATTTACTCTTTATTGTATTTGAAGCATTGTGCTATGATGAGTCATTTATGTAATCGTTGTGTACGTGAATTTTTGATCCTGACATGTACATGGTTCGCATTCGGTTTACCTTCCAAGAATGGGTGTGACACATATGCGATACTAAAATCGTGATAGGAGAAAATGATCAGGATATTGAGATTACTATCCTCATCGACATCCCGTGCTTAAGTCCATATTCGCGGTTTACGTGTAGTAACACCTGGTGTGTTACACTTCTTCCTGCCCTCCTGTTGCTCAAGATAAACTGTCTTTCCCTTGACTTGCCTGAATGGGCGAGGAGGGTCCTCGTCATCTCCTCCCCCTAACGATGAGACGTTCTTCGTCCGCACCATCCTGACCAGACTGTTGCACAATAGAGTGAAAAAGATAAGCACAAGTAGAGAGCAGCCGATAGGATCTCAAAAGAAGTGATAACTACCTGGAAACTCACGAGAGAAAGAGAATCCAGGCAGGACAGGAGACGGGCATGCAGACAGACGAGATCACTGAAATGATAAAAGAGGTGAGCACATATTAGTCATATAGTCATAAGTATATGAAATGTGAATAAATACATACACGAAGATTTAAGACACAAAAACAGAGTGATTTGGTGAACCGAGAGTCAAACGACGCGAGAATGGCGTTTGAACGATGAATTATGTCAGAGGAGGTTTGAAATGTGAAATGGGGCATGAAATGACTTGGAAGTGAGCCGATACATCACGAGTAGGTACATATGAGTGAAGTGTGAGCTTGGTTTGAAATTTTGCGGAGAAAACAATTTTTGGCACCCGGCTCGGAAATGATCGCTAAAACTAGGAAACAGAAGTATATCATGAGTATGGGATATCAGATAGACGTGAAATTAGGCGTGAGTGTTACTGGAGGTGGCATGAGGGTGCTGGAAAAAAATTGGGATCGATTTGAGCAAATTTTAGTAGTTTGGACATTTCACCGAACATGTGGTGCGCGAGGATTTGAAACGAGAGTGAAATGGCTATTTGAAGGCATGGAACCCTCCCTAGGGAGCTCAAGACCTGTAGGGGAATTCAATAGGGCACTAGACACACACACAAACTTGGATTCACATGATTTTGAGCGAAAATTGAGTTGAACACAAAGAGGTGGTGGAGCTCCTCTAGGTGACTAAGAGTGACAGAGGGAGAGAGAGGGGAAAAGGAGATGAAGATGCTCACCAGAGAGAAGAGGAAGGCCGAGCAGGGCAGGGGAAGCTTGCCGGAGCTGGACGGCGGCGAGGGGGAGTAGAGCAGTGCTGAGCAGCGGCTGGGA